>NC_043765.1:10601334-10821334 GCF_902148845.1 Salarias fasciatus | reverse complement strand
TTTTTTTTTTTTTTTTTTTCATCGTACTTCTTCGGGTTGGTAGTTTATTGGCTGCACTGCCGATGCGGTGGTGGCCGTGCAGGAATATTGTAAATACGGCCTCACAAGAATGGGGATGGTGGATGGGGGGGGTGTTTATGTAGGGCTGTAGGTCAACCAGAGCAGAGTGGAGGGGAGTTTATAGTAAGTAGGCCATAGGTCTGCCGGGCAGCGGTGGAGACAGGAGACGGTGTTCATGCGGACAAATAGTGACATAACTGGAATGAATCAAGGTATTCCTGTACACACACAGTACTGAGGCAACATTCAGTTGCATTTTCTATGTGTTTCCAGTGTTGCCGCTATGAAGATTTCACCAAACTGCAAATTTTCTGCAGCGTGCACCGATGCACATTATGTATCTGGTCATTATAAACAGTTCTACTGCAATTCTGTGAGCAGATCAGCAGCAGTAACACTGGTGGTTTTCACACAGCTTTTCTCTTCTATTTTTTCCACCTGTTTTGAATCGATTTGCATCCAAGATATTCTCAAAAAGACTTAAAGCTCGTGTCCGGAGTTTCCGTTCGTTTCCAATGTATGTATCATTTTTTAACAGAACTTAAATGTGTTAGTCTGGTTCGATACTACAATATAATATTAGCATAAAGCAATATAAAAATGTATTTATGAGCCCCGCCTTCGTCTCATAGACCCCCATGTTATCCGAAAAAGCGCCGGTCAGCGTCAGCCAATAGAGTTCGAGCTTCCGCCTTGTCGTGCCGTCAGTCAACATGTGCACGCAGCCAGAGAGCACGCTCACTCGCCCAGGCAGAGGAGAGTTAGCTACGCAGCAGCTGCCGCGCTTACCTCAGATATATCCACTGTCTGCTGAACATCCACCGTAAACAGCTAAACATGTGGGATGCTGTAGGACTCAGAGGCTCTCATTTTCACCCGACAGATAATGCGCATGCACAATTAAAGGGGCGTGGCTTTGTCGCTCATGAAAGCAGAGGGAGGGCGGAACCTCGAGACATTGGATTAAAAAAACCTCTCTCTTTCAAAACTCCGGACACGAGCTTTAAAGCTAGGGTAGGCGATATTGTCCAAAAGCACTTTTTAGTCATACTGAGTGAAATGCTCCTTGCCCCCTGGGAGAAGTCAATACATTATGTGTACGGAAAAAGGTGCGGAAAAAATCTGACAATTGTAGCGGCCACAGGACTGTAAAAACTCCGACCAATCGTAAGGCGCGGACCTCTCTTAAGAAACTAATCAGATGCCCCCGTGGCGGCATCTGAAAAGTCAGTGGCAAAAGTCAGTGTTGTGGAAACAAATATGATTGAATGAGTTAAATCAGGCTAAAAAAGAAAAGAGAAAGAAAGTGTAAACAGTAAGATGGTAAATGTAACATCTGATCCAGTTTCTACATGTAAACAAAAGTATATAAAGATGTTTATGAGCTGTTATCTTCATTTTGAATAGTTAAACATAATTTGTGACTCCAGATTAATATTTATTTGCAACCTTTATAACCCAATGAGCCACTTTTTGCCACTTTCTAATGATGGGTTGTTGGATGGAGGATAGAAATATGTGAAATAATCTGGTTTGACAATACTTAAAGATTTTTAGGTGTTAGTTTGTAATAGTTAACTTAAGCAGATTTTTTATGTGATTTCTTCAGTTTTCCTGCTCCTTTCTTTTGTGGTTGAAAGGTAACTTTGGAGAAAAGGCAGCAGTCAAAGTCACTGAGCTCCAGTTTCACTGTGGCTTCGCACGGCACAGAAACCTTACATCAGCCTCACTGATGGATGTGTTATATATTTAGATCCCGGCTGGCTCGGGTTACCGTGCCCTTCATTTATTCCAGGCCTGCCTTTTTGATAATCTGATGACACGTCTTGACACGTACCATGGGTTTGTTTTCTGTCTGACGACCAAACACGCTGCACCACATTTCATGTTCTGTTCACGTCACGCGTCGCTGGTAGTTTGTCACTTTTTTCAGCAACATAGTTTCATGTAAAGTCATTTGAAAACCAAGTTTACTTTTTTTCCCTTCCCACTTTGACATTGTTTAGCAAAAGAAAGACGGATGTTTTCCCAAAAATGTAAAAGGTGACAGCAGTAATGACAAAGTACAGAATACAAACAAAGCTAAACCCTGCAGAAATAGTGCTGTTTATGCCTACACAAAAATACAGAGTGGTCATGCACCAAGTGCATTTTTAGAGCATAAATATAACCACTGAGATTTTACAGCATATGAAGGAACTCAGCTACACTTTGCCCTTGAAAACCTTCAAGTCCAGCTGTCCTCACTGACCTCCTGACAACCATCACAGATCGATGATTGCAGGTTGTGGAGTCCAAGGACATAGAGCGTTCATTCAGTATATTCTGGGATGTGACAGGAATGAACTGGCCGCGGATGTATGATGGGTTTTGTTGTCAGACGCGAGCCAGTCTGCTGTCTGCAACAATCCATCTGCAATCCAAGTGTTTTTTTTCCCATTCTATATGTCCTCTGGCTTTCCTTGCTAAAGCCAGCAGGGCAGAGTGGGCCAAGCCAGCCACAGCAGCAGGCGGAGGAATGCCAATGATACCATCGTTATCCTCAGCTGCCCTCAGCTGCGTTTTTATGTAAAACTCCCGTAGCTTAAATAACAAAGTGGTGCAAGACCAGTCGTATCTCTTAGTTACAATAAATAAGATAACATCTTGTTTTTAGCTCACAAAAGATGTTGTCGACGGCGTAACTCAACCAAAGAGAGTCATGCTCTTTGTGGATGATGCTGTCCTGTTTGCACCATTGTTGTGTATGCAGATCCTCACAGACAGGAATCTTTTTCAAAACGTAAAATCCTAAGTTTTCTTATGGGAAGGGGATGGTGAGAGACGCTTATGTCACCCCTGGTCTGTACAGATGAAGAAATGACAGCTTGGATGGTGGAGAACTTCATGAAGGTCTCTCCTGGAAGGCTTTTGGAAGTCTCTCTCACGAGTTTGTCCTATTAAACTGGGACAAGATCACGAGGTGCACATGGTCCAACATGCCTGTAAATTTTGTCCACATCCACACTTTGTATCAGTCGTTCTGCCTGTCTTGTTTAATAAATGACCATGTCATCTCGCAAAAGTCATATTATGTTTCTTTGATCCCATTGACGATAAAGAGTGCCTTGCAGTTTTAACTGATGAGAAGATAATTGCTCTTATTACAGTGATGATAATGAGGGTGGAGATAAGCAGTCACTTTCACTATCGTCAGTGATATCTTTTGCCAGTCTGAAGAGTTCTTGATTTTGGTGAGATTACCACTCCATCGGGGTAACCAGTGTAGGAAAACCAGTACACTGTTTCTGTGTGTCAGATCTTCTGTCAGAATGGAACAAAAGTACACAAAGTCTGCTTCTGCTCAGGTAATTCTTAAGTAAATAATGGAATCATTATTGCCATATGTGCACATATGCACTGTGTGCATAGAAACTTTGGCTAAAGTCAGAGTAAACACTCCCCACAAATACAACTCCAACTCCTCATAATGCTTTGGCAGAATGCTGGTGTCTAATGGACTGAGGGTGCAAACATCTGTGCAGGCGCATATTCCCTAAAACTTAACAAGAAATGTAGTATTTAATTAAATATCGCTCTGTGACAATCATTTTTCATCAGAATACCCCTGATGTCCTTGATGACACCTCTTTTTTAGGCCAGATGGCTCATATGTGCACAGATGTTATCAAGAGGTTTTAGAGTCTTGATCTCTTGAGACGTCCAATGTTCACATGGCTTATATAAGATCGACTGACTTTTCAGTTCGCTCCCAGAATTTGTTTTGCACTTTTCCAAATTAGGTCTGATTATCGGGCTTATAGGATTATTGAACATGCAATGTGCGGTAATGTTGCAGAAGATTGCCAACACAATATGACTGGAGTGTATGATGGTGAAGCCGTCACACTTTGGAATTTTTACCTACGAATAACAGTGACACCAGAAGAAGACAGATGTTGCTGTTTTCAATATTTTTTCCTAAATTTTCTGCTTTCTGAAACGCGACTTGCTGTCGTATAGTCCAGTACAGTCAGGCTCCATCTGCTTGAGATAATACGTTGACATGCAGAACATGAATGCACAACGCATGGAAGCATCATTGATCACAGTTCAGTCTGTCTCTTGCGATAAGCATACATTGTGTGAGCTAGTAAGCTCGAAACGAATTGCTTTTCCTGGAATCAGCAAGGTTGGGTTGTTTAAATGTTTTCTTCTGTGAAGGAAAACATTGTAACGGATTTCAACACCGAACTCACGAATGTAGAGAGTTCCGCCTGAGTTCTGCTTTTCCTGCCTCGACATGAGACACTACAACAACGCTCGCCTGGGGTTCATGTCGGCTTTACGTTGGCACCCGGTCCCCCTGTCCTCATGTGCTCTCCATGCTGGACTCTGCTTTATGGCTGCTTTACATAGGCGCCGTGTCCGACTGTCCTCTTGCACTCTTGTTCTTTCCCCCCCGCCCCGCTCTTCACTCGTGCAGCCCATGTCCCACTCATGAACCCCAGCGTCACATGACCTCGTGTCCTGGTCTGTCCTCTCTGTTTGTGTGCACATGTGTGTGCTGTAGTGTGCCGTGCGCCTCTCCCGTGACCCGGGACGAGCGGCTCCCGCTGTTTCTGGTACAGCGGCTTCTCCTCTGCTCTCAGTGTGCGCCTGTGTACATGCAGTACAATGCTGGGCTTTTTATTTTAATTCCCAGCACATGGTCATCGGGGCTGCATAGTGCACATCGTGTCCCGTCTTCATCTGCTGTGTGTGTTTCGGTCTCAGTGTCCTACTTTGTCCGATCATTTGGCCACCATGCGCAGTGAACACACTGGTTAGCGTTCCCAGAGTGCTGTAATTTCTTTCTACAGGAATGTCAGGAATTCTTTGTGTGGTGTTGGGGTGGGACTTGTAGAGGACCAAAGGCCTTTAGACACACACACACATACAGTGGTACACTGAGAGCAGGCTTGTGAGGACATTTATCGAAGCCTGTTTTCCTTGTGAAAGCTTAATGGAGAAAAAAAATAGGTCTTCTGTTCTTTAGTCTCAAGCAGTGCAATCAAAGTATGCATTGCGTGTAATTGTTATCTGTCCTGGGCAGACATTGGCCTATAGTGGGTTGGTGACAACCAGCTCAAAAACTGCACACGTAAGAATACAGGGATACTGTGTATGTTGGACACAATCATAAATAATCATTTTGAATATGTTTCATGATCTTAATTGAGCATATCTGATTGTTTCTCTGTCATACAGTAAACCTTAACCCTTGAATGTTTCGTTACATGGAGTCTGAAGTTCCCTTTACAGTCGAACATGGTTCAATCTTAGTGTTGATTTTTTCTTTAATAAACAGACATAAATCTACTGAATCATCCCGACGACTGTGGTTACTTCAGTGAAACTTCACTGATGAAGTTAAGACGAATCTCACTTTCAGTGTCATAAAGCTCTTTGAAGGATGATTTTTAATGACTATCTGCTGCTTGTAGATTGTAGGAAATATCAACAACGGGACGGCCGGTTGGACAGTGATGCCTTGCAGATTTCCTCCTCACTCACTTCCTCCTCCCTCCTCCTCCTCAGACGACGACGTGGATCTGGAACAGCTGGTGAATGACATGAACTCCTCAATGGACAGTGTGTACTCCACGCAGGCGGACACGGCGCTTCTCCTGAACAACGGCCACGCACACGCTCATCACCACCACCACCACCACAACCACCACCACCAGCCGCATCACATGCACGCTGCGTCCCACCTGGCCGGCCACAGCCAGGCTCACCGCCGCCACACCCCACCCCTGCTGCCCTCCTCCCCCTCCAGAGAGAGGCTCAGACAGTCGCAGCCCATGCACATCCAGGCTGTCAGGTAAACACATGCAGTACATAGTGTGTTTCTTCGTATTCATTGATAAATATAATGAAAAAAATGTGGGATTGATTAAAATTATATTTTTTTTTACACAGATAGTGACACTATTTTGTGTCAGTTTTGGGTTTCTCAGCTGTTAAAGTGACAGTTTTAGTTGTCCATAGTTTAGAATAGAATATATTGCCAGTATAACACTGGAATAACTCTTCATTGGATGCTCATTGGACGTACATAGAGATTATTGCTAATTGTCTGAAACATATTCAGTAAATACCGCCATGTTGTTCACAACTCCTGTATAAAGTCATATTTAGTCTCAGCAGAAGAAGGATTTTAGTAAGTATTTTTGTAATAAATGGTGCTTGTGTCTTTGTGGCAGTGACATGAATGTGTGTGTCTCCCCCTGCAGGTGCCTTCAGGAAGAGCAACATCTGCGTCCAGCCTCCCTGCCAGCCATCCCCAACCCCTTCCCGGAGCTCTGCAGCCCAGCGGGATCCCCCATCCTCAGCCCCATCCCGACCTCTGACAACCACGTAAGTAATCCCACGCCAAGTCGCCAGAACCAACACACACAGGTATCCCATAAAACCTGATTTTTGACAGTTGATGAGTGGATTGGCCACCATGGTCACATGCACTGAAACTGATGAAGTGAGATTAAAGTTTTAGTAGTTCAAGAAAATCTGCAGGTATCAATGCCGTTGTGTCAAACTTTCCCTGTGAACAGCAAATGATTGAACTCCTCAGTGTTTTGAAATGCTAAGTTGTGGCTTGAGGAGTATGAGTTATTTAACCCAGTTTTCTGTCTACGGTACTCGGCACAGCACTTTGTTCAAATAAAACCAAGCGAAAACAAATAATCTCAACAATCCCACATGTGCAATAGTGAACAGCACATCAGCAAGGTCAAAGTCTGCATTGTCGTTCTTCGTTATCATCCTTTTTATAATTAACTTTTACTACTCATGCTGGGAGCAACGGGCTTCGTGGGGATCGAGGGCTTTGCTCAGGGAAACTCGGTGGTGACTTTGGGATTCAAACCTGTGGACCTTTGACCTTAGGGTTACAGATATACACTGAAATAATTATTGTCAGGGTGGGGCTTTAAAATGTCAGTGACGTGTGTGTATGTGTGTGTGTGTGTGTGTGTGTGTGTGTGTGTGTGTGTTAAAATCAGCTGAATAGTGTTGTGTTGAGGTGGGAGCAGCACGTGTTGACTTTGGCCGCCTGCTGTCTTTCCTTCCATTACACAACAGCTCACCCTGGGTTATCTGGCTGTTACGGGGATGTGCGTGTGTGTTATTGTGAAATCGTCACTATCAATCACACGCACACGCTAAAGTGTCCGTGAGACAGATGTGTTTTTGCCGTGGAAGGGGTGGAGCGGGTTCTTCAGGATGCGGCAGACGGAGTGCAGACTTCCGCACCGAAGCCAGGAACTCGACTGGGAACGTCTGCAGGTCGGATCTCTCTGAGCCTTCCCAATCCGTCTGCTGGCTCCAGCAGGACAGGCGCCCATTTCCGGTTCACACGCTTCAACCCTGGCTCTTAGGACCACAGTGTGTGTGTGTTTGTGTGTGTGTGTGTGTGTGTGTGTGTGTGTGTGTGTGTGTGTGTGTGTGTGTTTCACACAGCCTTGCCCTTTCATCCCCCCCATACAGCCTCCTGTCCCAGGAATGTTCCATCCTTCTCAAAGATGTTTTCAGGATGCCCACCCTGAACAATAAAAGTTATTTTAAACACTCACCCACTCACTCGCTCTCTTTACACACAAACACAAACACACACACACACTGCTTCTTATTATTCGGTTTGCACGCAACATGTGGACATGTGATAAGGCAAAGCATTATTTTTTTTTTTGCATTTTGTTGACATCATCTCACAAGGTCTGGAGTCAGAGAGCAAGTTTGCAGTTTGTACAAAGGACCTTTTGTGTATTTGGGACTGCGAGAGACTAAATGTGGCCTCATTCCTCTTTCCCAGATCATCCTTCTTTTTGTTCACAGTTTCGTCAATTTAGTGATTTTCTTACGGATCCAGAAAGCCAAAGTAGTTTTGGAAACATGTCGTTATTGGTGTGCTAAGACGTTTTTGATTGCCCTTTCAACAGAGGGCGATCAAAAGGCCGTGCAGCGTCGGCTTATTCCTTCATTCATCACGTTATGTGACCAGGTTGGAAAAAAGGCAGGACATTCTTTGAGATTTGAGTTTGCTTAATGGCACAAAAACAGGAAGATGGTTGTATTATTCCAGGGTGAACTGTGATAAAGCTCACTCTGAATGGTGGAAAAAGCACATGGGCAAGAAAAAAAAAATCCCCTTCGACATTCCATGGTGTTTGTTGTGGTCAGCAAGGAGGAGAGTGGAGCAGAGGTGATGGGAATCACGGAAACAGGAAATGATCAGTGGACTTTACTTATAGATCACTCATATAGTCTCACATAGCGATTATTACACTGTTAGTCGTATATACAGCTGGTTAACGTACTCTGACTCGTATAATGAGCTGTGGCCAGTCTGCAGTCTGGCTGAATACAACCGTCACTGATGAAATCACTGAAGGTCCAGCGGCGGACTGACTGGCCACGGCACCGGCGTTTTCTCCAGCCACGCGATGTTGCGTAATCTCATATGTAAAGCTAACAGAGAAGGCAGTGTGTCGCGGTCGGAGCTCACTCTCACATGCATATATGCAGCTCAGTTTAATCAAGCCGTCTACGGACCACTGGGAATGGCTTACACAACAATGCAGACGGGGCCGTCGGTCGTGCCGTGCGTTGGTCCGCAGACATAGTTGCATTGTATTTGCATTGGCATGACTTTATCGTTGGATCTCTCTCCCTCCAGCTGTAGCGTCGGAATCCGAACATTCTTCACTAAGCTGCCGTGTTTCTCAAAGAGACGCGCCGCTTATATTATGAGCCTGCAGAGCTGTGTATACTGCTGCTGGAAATAATGCGTTTTAATGTGAGGAGCCGCTATAAACGCCTTCATTTTGATTACAGAAATGGCCTAAAGCATTACGGTGACAGGTTTTAGTGAGTTCTTTACCTCCATAACACATGAAAATAGTGAAAGAGCTTTTTATGGAGCTTGGATTGCTTTAGCATTAATTCAGGCCTTAAAAGAATACTCCGAAGATTTTGGACCCACGCCCTATCCCTATCATTTGCAAAGTGAGATAAGCTCATAAATACCTTTTTTGTTTCTGTTCGTCCAGTGCCTGGCTAACAGCTGTTAGCATCGTAGTTAGCTTAGCTCAACTACGGCAGGTGAAGAGGAGACAGAGCCAGACTGAGAAAGTGGACAAAATACTCCTTCCAGTGGTCCAGGGGACGGCGTATTAGCACGCGAAGTAAATCCGAATGGTTATAAAACTTTTTAAAAGACGTGTTTTCTTTTCAGTCCCTTAAAATAGCGTTTTGACACACACACATCTGCACAAGCATAGTGCGCTGCGGAAGGATATACCAGGCGCACAGCGGCTGAGTCTATGCTTCTACTGCTGTGCTCCGGTATATCCTTTCGCGGAGCACTGCGCATGCGCAGGTCTGTGTGGATCAAAACATTATTTTAAGGGATTGAAAAGAAAACACGTCTTTTAAAAAGTTTTATAACCATTCGGATTTACTTCGCGTGCTAATACGCCGTCCCCTGGACCACTGGAAGGAGTATTTTTTCCACTTTCTCAGTCTGGCTCTGTCTCCACTTCACCTGCCGTAGTTGAGCTAAGCTAACTACGATGCTAACAGCTGGGAGCCAGGCACTGGACTAACGGACACAAAAAAAGGTATTTATGAGCTTATCTCACTTGTAAATGATCGGGATAGGGCGTGGGTCCAAAATCTTCGGAGTATTCCTTTAAGACTGGTCACTCCTGTTCGCTGGACGACCCCATTCAAATCTCCAACTGAAGGGAAACCTGCCTGTATCCTCAGTATCCATTATGTAGCATGAGCATTACCTTCTATTTATAACACCAGTTCCTGAAATGTGTGTTTCCAGAATTTATTAGAAGAGAAATACTTATTAATCTCACGGGAAAATTGTTAATGTCACAGATAATCGAGCGTCTCCCTTCATCTAACTGATCTAAGTTCAGCTGAACTTCATCAGCGAATCAATTTGTTCCACACAGTGCTGATAGTTCACCTCGTGTGTCACGGACACGCTGCAGTGATACAGTTCTGTGCACATTTCAGTACAGGTTTTACTTTTCCAAGTATCTTTTCTTTCACTGTGCACACTGTATTCAGTACCATCAGTGTTAGAAAAGTGTTTGTACAAGCTTCTCAATCACACATATAAAGTCTTTAACTGTTTTGCTTCATGATCCTCAATAGAAGTTGAATATTTTTTGATTTTCTTTTAAACAGAAAGTCAGCCACGGAGTTCAGAGTCTCAGTGTTGGAGAGGCAGAGGCCCTGGATCAGGGTGTCACATATCGGAGACATGTCAGAAGGAAAGACGGGTCCCGTGGTGAATCTTATTAAGCCCTTTAAGTGAAGCCCGGCTGCTCTCGTGTTTTTTAGTGACAGGAGTTTAGCTGGACAAGAAGTCATTTCCCACGCAAACGGCAGTGTTGCGCCATGCGGTTCAGTCGAGTTCCCCGGGCTTTCACAAGGATTGGGTCAGGTCTCGTCTGTCATCGCCGGGATAACAAGTTTGCTTTGGCACTCTGACCGTGGCAGAAACGCTGCTCCTGCTTTCATTCGAGGCCAGAGACGACATTACGAACATCGGGGACGGCGGGGAGCCCCGGCGGTTACGAAGACTCCGTGTGCCGTCTGCTGAAGTAGCTTCAAGCGAGACAGTGACGCCTTTGCAGTTCTGAGCTTGATGCTCTTTAACTCTCTCTGACCTCCCTGTGGGTGGATGCAAGAATAAAGAAAAAAAAAATGGCTGTGAAAAAGGCCATTTCTTCATCATGGTGTATCTGTGGGTCAGCAGTGTTTAGTGTGAAGTAAGAAAAATGTTGGATTCCTTGTAATAACTCTGCGGTATGTCAGTATGGGGTGCACCTCTCCACATTCTCCTCAGCATCTTTGTGTCTTTCAGCCATCCTGGGGTTTTCAAGCATGATGGTCACATCTGCAGGAGGGACATAAGCTCTGCACTGCTGCCCGACACTGGAAACACCGTCATGGTTCTAACATCAGTATTTCAAGTTATCTGAACTAGAAAACATAAATGAAATCTCTCAGAGCTGGAGATTTGCTCCTCATTCCGGCCTCTCCATTGAACTCAGAAGATGTCCTCCAGTCCCCTGCTCTCCTCCTGACTGTCCTCTGGTTCACGTCCTCTCAGGGCGCTGTTAGGTCCAGCCTGATCAGATGTTTGGAAGCCTCAGAAGTGATGATCGTATCGGGCCAACGTGACGTCTCTGCATTGTGCCCAGAGAACCTGAGCTGCTTCCTCAGGTCGGCTCGCAGGTCAGCTATCTGCTGAGGAGACGCTCCAGTGCAGCGGCAGGGAGAGTGCTAGTTGCACTAGTTGCATTTTCACCATTATCGTGTGAATGGACACCCAGAACGTGGCGGAAATGTTCTGTTTTCGCTTGAAAACATTGTGTAAAGGAGGCCACGGAGAGTTGCTGGGCTTGGCAGCATGCCGGAGACAGATTGCACAAGGAAGCGGACACGATGGAAGTCTGCTTGTGCGATGTTGGACCAGTTTGCCCCTTGCTTCCAGTCCAACCACCCCGGTGACTCAGTCTTCCTCCACACCTCTTCCTGGAGTTGATGGTGTCTCTTTGTGTGAAGTAACTCAAACAATCCCTACCAGCTGCTGTGCTGCCAACCAAGGCTTTCTTCCTCAAACGAGCGCGTCATTCAAACAAAAGTGGCAAAATTGTCATTTCTTCTGTTGCTTATGCATTTTGGCTGGATTAAAAAAGTCCCCAAACGTTCATGTGTTTCATTGGAAGATCTAACTCGTTGTCAACCGTGGCCGTGTCACGAAAACTAATTTGAGCCTAAAGCATTGAGTCACACACTCTCTATTTGTGACTCTCCTACCTCCCCCTTTGTCTGGGGTCAGCTGATGTGCTTCTGCACGCAACGGTCTGCTGACCCACTGCAATCAGACAAGGTGCATGTACATGCAAGAGTGTCTGTGGTGTGTAAAGATGGCAGGGAAAGCTCGCTCGCCAGAGTAAGCCTATAATGAGAGGCTGCGTAAGCCCTGTTGTAGCAGAGACACTAGGTCACGGTAAATTCTCGCTCAGATCATCACACCCGACTGTAAATGGAAATTTAATCCCTCACCTGAGAAGAATTTGGCTCGCTTCAGGTCTCCCTGTGAATATTTTAGCTTGTCGTGTGTGAAGATTTGTGATACTTTTGAATGTTTGCCAAGCGGCGTGTTTGTTTTACCAGCGTCGTCATGCAGTTTCCAAACTTTTAAGGAAACGTGAAAAGTTTCTGTGATAACAGGGAGTTTTCAGATGTGCCGAGTAGATACTGTTCATGAATATTTTGTGTTTCTTGAGTACAACTAGCATGAAGCCGTCTGTAAAATCATGGATTTATCCATAAACGCGGCCAGACTTATTCTTTGTGTTATTCATCAACATCAATGTGGTCAAATGATGCTGCAGACAGTCCTTCCAGTGCTGGATGGTGATAACAGTATTTCTTGTTTCTAGATAAAAGTCGATCTTTGTCTAGGAAATAAATCATTGAGGAGTCTGTCGTGCCAAATCCGGTTCAGTGAAAAACACCAGGTAAGGATCATTCATTGACGAGATGAACTCCCGCATGACTTCGTTTGATCGAACTTGAAACCGATCAGCACACGTGAAGGGATTCCTCGAAGCGAACAGCCGATTCCTCGAAGCGAGTAGCCGGTGTGAGGCACCTCAGTCAACGGTCTGTCCACGTGTGTGTGTGTGTGTGTGTGTGTGTGAGGCCGGGTCGCGGGGAGGCGAGCCACTCAGCGAGGCTTTGCGATGGCGCTCCAGTGAGGTGAACTTGAGTTTGGCCTGTCTGCGGAGCTAATCAGCTCTGTCTGGCCTGAAACCCAACCGCTCACACACATGAAAGACGGACGACGCAGGAACAGACGGGGTGGGAGCTCTCAAACGCTGACATTAGGGATGGGCGTGTGACTCCAGGCAGCCTTCACCACACAGCCAGCTGTCATTCAACGGTTTGCTTCCACTTAAGTTTACACTTTACATTCTCATAGATTATCCCACATTCTTAATGCACAAATTACAACATCATTATGAGTATTATTATCTCTTTCTTAAATCTAAATGGTTTAAAACGGTTAAATTTGGCTTTACTCAGGAGTTTATAGATACACTCTGAATGTCGTCATTGTCTGAAGTATTCACTATTATAGACTTTAATGCAAATACAGTTTCTGAATGAATCAAGATCAAGATTGCTTTTCACTCTGCAGGTCATGTATGTGTGTGTGTGTGTGTGTGTGTGTGTGTGTGTGTGTGTGTTTGTGAATAGCTTGATAGGTTTAGAGGCCCGTAAACCTCCCGGTCAAGTGGGCCTGACCCTGATGCAGATTATTGTCTTTGACCCCTGACCTGTTCATGCCTGTGTGAGTGTGAGTCTGAGTGTGCACGTGCACGTGCACATGCGTGCGTGACCCTTCAGTTTAAAATGTTGCGACTCTTTGCCAGGGCGTGTTTCTGTATGCATCGGAGAATACACAAAGCCCCCCCCCCCCGAATGTTTCCACCTCCTCTCCCTCATCGGGTGGACGGAGAGGAAGGAAGAGGGAAGTGAGGGAGGTTAAAAAATAATATCGAGTTCATCATGGAAGGTGAAGCTAATTGAGAGATGTACAATCTTGGATTTCAATCTAATTGTGAAGATTTTTCTAGGGTTTAAGTTGTTTAAATAGGACATTAAATAGAAAACACAGGAACACATTTTTCCTCTGAGGAAAAGTAAAAATTGCGTTGCACGTCACACAAGTCAGCGAGCCTTTTCTTTCTGCAGCCACCGTGTGTGTCACACGTGCTCGTCACATTTCTGAACATACAACATCCATGTGTGAGGGGATGTAGATATCCAGTATTTATATCCTGTGTGCAGGCTGGCTGGTCCCCAGATGGCGGCCGAACTGCAAGCGTGGAGCTGGAGGAAAAGTCGAGCAGAAAAGAGTGAAGGGGGGGAAGAACCCCCCCCAAAAAACTGCTGGTGCTGTTCTTAGTTTACATTTCATCTTCCTCTTACGTGCACGCGTCTGTGTGTGCGTGCGCGCTCACGTAGTTCTCTTGCACTCTGTATTAGGGGCCAGCTGGGCCGGCCTGTGTTCTACACATGAGCCTGATTATGACTCAGTATTGCATTACTTACATTCCTCCATCGCTCTCCCCTCTTCTCTCTTTCTGCGCCCTCCCCGTCTTCTCTCGCTCTTCCCCCTTTTGCTCGCTCCCTCGCCGTCTACCTCCGCCGAGGCGCGGCAGATTTGCTGAGCAACCACCCCTCCCTCCCTCCCTCCCTCCTCCTCCACCTACCCCTCCCTTGACCCCCTAAGCAAAGCCCAAATGCCTGGCACGTGATCCGTACGGCTCCTGCTCAAATCACTCCACTGCCTCTTTCTTTTTTTTTTTTTTTTTTTTTGAAAACTTTCATCCGACTTCTGTGCAAACCTCGCAGCCGTCAGTGTGTGTTACACATGTTGCTCTGGTCCTAACACTCCTGCACAGTATTTCACGTACAGCTGAAGAGGAGGAGGAGCAGGAGGAGGAAGAGGGAGGGGGCCGAAATTGAGACCATCGTGCAGCTCTGAGAAAATGTCAGTATGAGAACGAGAGATGTGTATAGATGTGGATTTAGTGATTTTTGCTTGTTTTGAGTGTAGTGGAGGAGGGTGTGTGTGTGTGTGTGTGTGTACGTGTGTGTGTGTGTGTGTGTGTGTGATGAAAGGACTGAAATACAACCCTGAAGATAAGAGTGCAGCGTACGTGACAGGTAGCGGCTCACCGTTCAAAAAATCCCACACTGTGTTAATCCAGTGTGAGGAGGAGGAGGAGGGGTGTGTGTGTGTGTGTGTGTGTGTGTGTGTGTGTGTGGGGGGGGGGGGGGTGCTGGTGCTGGTGGGAGCGAGGGAGGCAGCAGAGCAGCGACTGCTCATACCACTCCTCGCAGCTCAGCACCAGAAGAAGGGGCAGGCTGTCCCTCGGTCTTTCTCTCCGTCTCTCCCTCGCTCTCTCGTCCTTTTTCCTCTGTCACTTCCTCCTCCTCCTCCTCCTCCTCCTCCTTCCCCTCTCTCTCTCTTACCTCTTCTTGCATTCGCCTTGCTGATCTGTCCCTCCCTACTTCCTCCCCTCCCCTCTCTCTTCCTGACTTCCTCTCCTCTCTCCCCTCCCTCTCTCTCTCTCTCTCTCTCCCTCTCTCCCTCTCTCTCTCTCTCTGTCCCTGTGTGTCACTGGAGAGCGTCTCAGTGTGAAAATGCCATCCTGCTCTCCAGACTGTTGCCTCTTACAGGCTGTGGAGGTAAGAGACTTCAGCGGGTTTCTTTTTTGGACGCCTGTCGTGAGCCGTGTGTCTGTGAATGCGTTTGTGTGTGTGTGTGTGTGTGTGTGTGTGAGTACATGCATGTGTGTGTCTTTCTCAGTTTGCAGTGATGAGGATTTTTTTTTTTCTTTTTGCATTTTTTTCCCCCCAATGTTTCTGAAACTTTTCTCAACCAAAACCGAAGCGTCACAGCCGTAGTTCTTCGGCCGGGGGGTTTGCAGGCAGAGAAGAGGTCGTTTTCTGGCTCCACGGAGGCAAAAATTGCTGTGACGTTGTTTCTGGTTGCACTGGGAGTCCTTTTTTTTTTTTTTTTTTTTTTTTTTCGTGTCGATGGCTGGTCCTACTGATGTTTTGTGTCTTTTCTAGGTCGCTGTTCTATTTTTTTCACATCTTCTTTTTCTCAGTTTTTCTCTCTTTTTTGTAATGTGTGTGCGCGAATTGCGACTTTTGTGGCGCCATTGTCCGACCCCGATTCACCGTGCCACCCCTTCATCCCCTCGCCCATCACCACCTCTGTGCCTCGCTCCGTGTCATTTTCAACAGTTGCTCGCCGGTTGGTTTTCAGCAGATCTCCGCCGCCGGCCGGAGATGTTCGTATGTGGGTGTGTGAGAATGCGCCGCACCGACATGCTCTCGCACATGTCATTTTTCTGTGATGTTTGCATGGTGATCGCAGTTTTTCCTTCTGGCGGTTTTCAGGTTAGAGTTGTGTTGCGCTGCTGGAGTGAACTCTCTGGGTTGTGTGTATGTGTGTGAGTGTGCGAGTGCATCTGCTCGTACCGTGGTGTGAAGCAGCTGGTCTGTGGTTATCTCTGCAGCGGCGCACTCAAAGAAGGCAAAATTAGACCTGGTTTAAGTGTCGCTTTGGGGAACTCGGCAGAAGAGAGTCCAAAATGGCGCAAAGAGTGGGGAGTCGCTCCGGCGTTGAACTCTGGGTGCCGATCATCTTTAACGGCGAGACCCAATGCGTAGGGTAACGCCGTGGTGTTTCTCGCCGCCCCGCGGTTGACCCCAACGGGAACGCCACATTGTGAGTTTCCATTGCTAAGATTGGTCGAGCTGTGGACAAAAGGGCTGAACTGGAAGCGAAAAGGGGCTTGGCCAACCTTTCCTGGACGTCACCCTTCTTCATTCTCTCCCTTTTTTTTTTTTTCTAAGTGCGTCTCATGTTGGCGTGACAGATTAATGTGAGCAGGACTTTTTGAAGGGTGGTCTTCACAGAGGTGATGGAGGTAAAGTTCACCTCCGCACCGTGCCACAACCTTCCCCCCTTCCCCGGGAAACGGTGACCTGCCTGTCCGTGGCTCCCATTTGTCCGCCCCACGTCATCCTTCTCGTGTGTGTGTGTGTGTCGTTCTCTTTTTTCAGATAGTCAAAGTGTGGAGCGAGGATGGAGCCGGGAAAGTGGTGGAGATTCCCGCCGACATGACGGCCAGAGATGTGTGCCAGCTGCTGGTCTACAAGAGCCACTGTCTGGACGACAACGCCTGGACGCTGGTGGAGCACCACCCCATCCTCGGCCTTGGTGAGAACGCGGCGTGCGCGGTGTGAAATTCACTTCTGCACATCTATTTTTATGCATTATGTGTTTGCATGGATTTCAAGGTGTATTTTAAAATAATTGGGGGGGAAAAAAAACCCCACTTTTTTTGTGGTTGCTCTTCATGCACGTCACAATACGGGAGTTGCACTGAGCAGGTCGTACCTTCCAACGCTGCAGTGTGTGTTCGGGAGTGCATGTCCTCCTGCAGGTGTGTGCCAGGCTTGTGTTTATACGTCTGCGTCTCTCTGCATGGGTGGAGATCGCTCCCCGCTGTGTGCCCTCAGTGTGTATGTTCACTTGAGCATGGCACGAGTTGCCTGTGTGCCTATACGGCGCAGGAGGGAGGTGTGGTGCTTGTAGGATTAAGCATTTTCCATGTTCTGCTCACATGCCCGTTCCCTCCCAAATCATTTGCTCAGGGGGGGAAAAAGGAGAAAGAAGTGGAGCGGTGCAGGACTCGTGCTTTTGCTTCCTCACTTTTTTCTGTAACCCCTCCTTTTTGAAGATTTATTTATTTCTTTTTTTTCTCTCTCTCTTCTCTGGGTCTGTCTTTGTCCTCTGTGAGGCTTTCCTTTGCTCCCCGAGTCGTATTTTTAGAGTCAAAGGATCGCTTTGTGCTTTCCTGCTTGATCTGCGTTGCTGGAAAAAAGTGCAGTGGAGAGATGGAATGTGAGGTGAGGAGAGGGAGGGAGAGCGAGAGAGAGAGAGAGAGAGAGAGAGAGAGAGAGAGAGAGAGAGAGAGAGAGAGAGAGAGAGAGAGATGAAGGGAGAGAGAAAGGCAGAGAAAGAGACGGGGGGCAGTTAGGAGGGGGCTGTGTGGGGCGGAGAGGGCGGAAAGGCCTGGACTGAAGCGTCATACCAGAGCCGCCGGCAGCCAATGGCGTGTTTCCGTCGGACGAGCCCCTAACCATCCTGGCCAATCAATCTTTTCTTAACCTTCCACAGGAAATTCCCCTGCCTGTAGCCAGCCAGCACACACACACACACACACACACACACACACACACACACACAGTCCAGACATTTCCACCCCCAAAAGTGCGGCCAGAATAGTTTTTTTTTTCTTTTTTTTTTTTAGAAAAACCAGTGACTACAGTTTCACCAAAATCCGCGCGTGGGTGTGTAAGTGTGTATTTGTGTGTGTGTGTGTGTGTTTTGGGGCTTGATGAAACAAGTCCTGTGTATAAATCTCAGAGGTATAATCCTGGTTGCTATCATTTCACGTGTGTGTCCGCGCAGAACTGGAACATCCTGCCGCTATCGGTTTCTAATCTGCTTCACTCGGAGATCGTAAGCCTTCGAGTTGGAGAAAGACGAGAACACAACACACACACACACACACACAGTGACACAGTAATTTGGCCGGTGCGGTGCACGGTGAGCAGGTTAGGCCTGTGCGAGCTCTTAATGTGCGGTTGTGTGTTTGTCTGTGGCTTGTACTTTGCTTATGGCTTCGCTGCTCTCAGCAATCAGCCTAAATACATGACATCATCTTCCTGCAATGCCCCCCCCCTCCTCTTCCTCCTCCTCCTCCCCCCGCTCCATCTCATAGCACTTCTCCTCCCCACCTTCACCTCCTCCCTCCCTGCCTCACAGTGCTCCTTTTTCACAGCCCTTCCTTATTTAACCTCTTTCCTCCCTCGCTCGTCTCTTGGTAACGGGCGATTTTTCTTGCTGTGTCATTGTACAGCCGGTGATCTGCTGGTAAATACAGAGGTGAAAACTCCCCGATGTGGCCATTTGAATACAAAAGAAAGGCAATCACAACAAAGGTCAGCTCTGCTCACCAAATTGTTAATAGACATTAGGGGCAGAGGACCCAAAATGTCAGTATTTGAAAGAAGAACCTGATTTTATTGTCCGTACAGACTGACAAATACTCTTAAACTAAAGTCCACAAAGGAACTGCAGCACCAACGGGCAGAGACACAACACTGACACACACATGCAGCAAACAGACAGATCAGCAACCAGAATGCACAAGGACAGCCCCTTCATAAAGCCGAGGCGCCAGGTGAGGACAATCACGAAATCAGGCACAGGTGACGGCAATCAGACCCGAGTAGCGGGAGCCACGGAGCCTGAATATCACCTGAAACACACAAAACAAAACATGAATCTTTAAACAAATACAAATGAGGCATTATGTCAGCAGTGCTGATATGCTTATAGATCAATAATTTACACATTTTCAACTGTTAATTGTCTATTTTAAGGCTTTTTTTGACAGTCTTCGGATGTGCTGACCTTCATGAGACCTATGCTTAAATATTTTGCACTACACATTATTTAAATATGTAATAATTTCTCAAACTTAATTTTTTTATTGACATTCAAGATGCGTTCTAATAATGCCCAGCAATAAAGATGGAAAACATCTGACCGTATTTACACGAAGTTTCAAAGTTTTGTTGTGTTTTGGGGATCTGTTTACTGTTAGCCACTAAAAATGTGAATCTTCTCAAATGAAAACACAAAAATGATGCCTTTTCACTAGAAATGTCGCGTAAATGACGTCTTGACTGCTTCAGTACTGCCCGTATCGTCCCATAACAAACTGAAAACGGGTCAAATGGTTGTAAGATGTTGCAGTAATGTCACAGATTTCAGAGAGCTGCACAGTTTCTGTCCCGGTTTTGTCGGGAGTTGTTGTTTCCTGCGGGTAGAGGACACTGTTCAAAACAGGAAACAAGGTCCTCTGGTGACAAGGACATTTCTAAATATGCTACCAGTATTAAACATAGAAGGTGGAAAAAAGCGGGGATGGCATGCAGAAGAGCTGCTTGTTATGCTGCAGAGCCCCTCAGATGGTCTAAAAACGGAGCCGTGAGCGGGAGAAGCTGCACCTCTTTGGACTGTGTTTTATTTTTAAGTGTATTTCTTGCTGAAATCCAAATGTGTGTGAGATTTAAAACTGGGTCCTCTGCAGACGGCATCCCTGAAGTCCCGTCTAAAGATAACTAAAGTCGGTCGTGTGTGTGTGTGTGTGTGTGTGTGTGTGTGTGTGTGTGTGTGTGCGTGTGTGTGTGTGTGTGTGTGTGTCCTCTTCCAGAGAGGTGTCTGGAGGACCACGAGCTCGTGGTTCAAGTTCAGGCCTCCATGAGCAGCGACAGTAAATTCCTCTTCAGGAAGAACTATGCCAAATATGAATTCTTCAGGAACCCCCTGGTGAGTCCCGCACATCCCTGAAATCACATCTCTGTGACTGGCTCAGCTTTATCACGCACGCACGCACACACACACACACACACACACACACACACACACACACACACACACACACACACACACTGTGAATACTATTTGCCTCGACCTGACCATAACCTCACTCTGCAGCAGAACCAGAACATGTAACATATACACACTCAGGCTTCAAGGTTCATTGCATTGATTTACAATAATTTCCTGCAGAATTACAGAAAACAGTCAGCGAGAAACACACACGGGTTTCTTAACCATCAAAACCAAGCACCGATCCCTGAACCTGATGGTGGACTTAGCCCAAGTTCAACATTTAAACCGGAGCCTAATAGAAAAACAAGAACACACACAGACACACACACTTCAGCAACACTCTGGAAAAAGTTTTGCCCTTGATATTAACTGAAGTTGCTTCATCTCTGGGAGTTGTTATTTCATAATCCGTCAGCTGTTTGGAGACAGGGAGGTTTATCTGCGTTTTCACTGTGGAGTCTTTGTGCAGCTTGTGGTTTGATGTCCTGATCGTTTTATTGTAATATGAGCACAAATTGTTTCGCGTTGTGAATCATTCATGTGATACAGACAGCTGTTTCGCCGTGATATGTACAGAGTGCGGGATTGCAATATGAACTTGTTGGGAAATTAAATCAAGCTCGATGTCACTGGAAAATTAATGTAACCGCACCCAGACTTTGTTTTGTTTTTTTCTTTCTTTTTCAGTTTTATAAAGTAGTTGATGACATAAAGCAGAACTTTAAATAGAACTGATAATTAAACAGAACTGATTCTTAATCAAGCTCACTGGATAAAAGCTGTGATGTTTAGAAGTTACCCTGGATTTGTTAATACACATCTTGAGTGGTAGAAATAGAGCCGTAATCAACTTTAAATTGAAACTTTGAAGCTTTTATTATGTGATGTAAAAGTCTATATTTCTCACAAAACCAAACAATTACATCATAAAATATGTGGGCTGGACTGCAGCCTCTTTCAGGACGGCTGTGGCCCACGAACCTTATGTTTGACGCCGCTGTTGAAGAGATATTTTTGTTTGGAGCAAACGACCAAAGTATTTTCCTGCCCTCAGTGTAGCCGCCTGAAAGTAACGAATATTAATAATACATGTCAGTATGATCAAGCTCTGAAAAAGTTCTGAATAATGTTTTTTCTTTGAACAGGCTAATTTGGAAACTATTCTGTGTTTTTGACATTTCTCACTGGAAGTAAAGCAGCGGGACAAAACCACTTCAGAATCACAACTGACAACAATAACTAACGCTAACCCCAAAAACTGCTCCACATCCGTCGTCTTCATATAAAATATACATGATATCCGAAGCTGCAGCGACCTGCCCGTGCCGCCGTCTGTCGGTGCGGACCCTTGCGTGCCGGCCGGGCGCAGGGTGACATTACCGCCGCGGTGATTTAGGTGTGTGTCGGAGCCAGCAGGTGACCTCAGCTCTGTGGTAATGAGCACAGTAAAACGGCAGAGTGCCGGCCGCCGCCTGTCAATCACGCTAAGAGTGGCGCTGCCGGCTGAAGGGGATTACGTCAGCGGGGTGAGCTCATACTGCATCTCCTCCTGTGCTGGAGTGCCCTCTCTCTCCGAGCTCTCGTCCTCACACACACACACACACACACACACACACACACACACACACACACACACACATTTGCTGCATAGAGAAACACTACCCCACTCTCTCTCGTGCCTCTCTCCTCTTTCTTTGTCCCCTCTCTCCTCGCTCACTGTCGGCCTCGCTCTGTGTTTTTCCATGCAGAACTTTTTTCCGGAGCAGATGGTGGCGTGGTGTCAGGAGTCCGACGGCTCCATCCCTCAGTCGCAGCTGCTGCAGGTGAGGCCGTGACTCAAGCGGAGGGAAGCACGCGTTCCAGGGTGGCGAAGACAGGATGCATTACCTCATGCGTTGCCTCAGCCTCCGTTTAAAATCCCGTCTGCGGAGCGAGCTGCCCTCTGCAGACAGGAAGCAGGAAAATGTTCACTCTGTGGATGCTCATTTCCATCCGTGCGTCTTATAATCCCCCTCATTACTTCACCTTGAAATCCAGACGCTCATAACACCGTGTACTTTCCAGAGACGCAGACGGTCGTGTTGTATTCTTTTCCACTCATTAAGACCTCGCCGTGTGCTTTCTGCAGAACTTCTTGAACTCCAGCAGCTGCCCGGAGATCCAGGGCTACGTGCACGTGAAGGAGCCCGGACGCAAGTCCTGGAAGAAGCTCTACATGTTCCTGCGGCGTTCAGGTCTCTATTACTCCACGAAAGGAACCTCCAAGGTGATCAGTTGCTCCCCGTGTCTCCCAACGGTTAGCCGGCTCGTCACCCGCTTGTCTCCGTTTTAACACTTGTTTTCTCGGTCTCCTCGTGCACAGGAGCCCCGTCACCTGCAGCTGCTGTCAGATCTGGAGGACAGCAACATCTTCACCGTCATCACGGGCAAAAAGCTTCACAACGCCCCCACGGACTACCAGTTCTGCATCAAGGTAACTCCGAGGGCTTAGATCAAGCAGAAATCCAGATCCTCAAAGGATCTGTTCAGCGCTGGTGCGTTTGTTGTTATTTCGACGTGTCCTCTGTGTGTTCGGCAGCCCAGTAAAGCGAGGAGTGACTGTAAGGAGGTGAAGATGCTGTGTGCCGAGGACGAGCAGAGCAGGACCTGCTGGATGACGGCCTTCAGACTGCTCAAGGTGAGTCCTCCGCCTGCGGGAGCGACGCCGGTATCTGTCTGCTCGTTGCCTGTGTTTATGTCACACTAACGGATGAATCGTCTGTACTCGGCAGTACGGGATCGTCCTGTATCAGAGCTACAACGGCCCCCATCAGAGGAAGTCCAACCTCTCGCCTTTCTCTGCTCCCGTGGTGAGTGTCCCCTCGCTGCAGCCACGCCGGCCTCTCCAATCCAGGCTTAATGCACGCCATGCCAACCGCACACAGTCTCAATGCCACCAGCTGCTGGAAAAAGCTTCAGTTCCACCGAGTTGCATTGTATTCATTCATTCATTCATTCTGTGTCGAGTTTGCGTTTACTTTTTAATCCAGAAATTGTATATTTCAGAAAAAAAAAATCAACACAAAAAATATTTCATTCAGAGATTGACACAGTCACAGTGAGGGAATTAGAATTAATTCAATAATTAGTCTCAGAATTAAAGGTTAAAACAGAGTGACTGTCCTGGAAGGCTCGCACTGGGTGCTTCATTCAAAAAGAAACGTGAGTAACTTGAGAAGTGGAGCCAGAAAGCAAAGAGACGCCTTTGTGGATTGACTAAAGTGGGTCTGTGTACAGACAGGATTTGTCATGCTCCACTGAGTGTGTCTGGCTTGTTTGACCTCTGACCCCTGTCTGCCACCCCCTCCCCTCCCCTCTCCTCCCCTCCCTTCCCCCCTCCTCCTCCTCCTCCTCCTCCTTCACAGAGGAGCGTCTCTGAGAACTCCCTGGTGGCCATGGACTTCTCGGGCCGGACCGGCCGCGTCATCGACAACCCGGTGGAGGCCCAGAGCGCCGCCCTGGAGGAGGGGCAGACCTGGAGGGTGAGGCACGAGCAGAAACAGCAGAACACCAGCGCCACACCTTCGAGCTGCAGCATTTCATCAAAATTTACACCTTATTTTGATCCGTGTAGCTCTTACTATAACTAGATACATAGTTATTTATCCTGATACAAGTAAACAGCAGATATTCTTTCTACTTCTGTGGTGTTGTCATGTCTGCAAATATTAATTGAGCATTATTCTACAGTTGAAGCAACGTGAGCTTTTCTATTTAAAGAGTTTTAACATCATGGAAGGTGATTTTCCCCCCTTGATTTTGTGCCGCCCCCTGGTGGCCAGGGCATCTTTAGCATTTGCAGATATTTCCTAAAGAGCCAGTAAAGTTTATTCCTCAGGTTTCAGCATTTCCAACTCAGCTGTGCCTTTAGAAGAGTTTAAAAAGTTGAGTTTCACCACATCTAATAAAGCCGGTGTGTCCCACAGAAAAGAGGTCAGCGTATGAATGTCCTGGGGAGTCCCAGCCCTCTGCATCCGTCCTCTCTGAACACAGGTACTGCTGCACTCAGATCAACACACGCCGTCTATAAAAGATCAACTTTCACTCAGAAATTTCTTCTTTTTTCTTTTTTTTTTTTTTATTCAGTAATCCACAGGACGCAAGTGTGGTTTCATGGTCGCATAATGCGGGAGGAGGCCCACAAGATGATCATGCAGCAAGGCCAAGTAGACGGGTGAGGGGAGAGGTCAAAGGTTACCTCACTGTCTGAAACTCTGAAACTCACTCTTTCACCATTCAAAGCAGTTTTGGTCGTATTGATGAGCGATCAGTTTCTTCATACGTCATTTAAAATGTGGAAATGCTTCAAGATAGGAGCACGACGTCAAACTAGAGAGACATGAAACAGCTGTAGCCTTCATATGAAACCAACATGCCAATGTTTGATGAAATTGCCTCAATACCAGAGCTGTTTTTCCTGTTAATACTGATATATACAGTTTGGAAGAAAATTATTTGAACCCCTGCTGATTTTGTAAGAAACAAAAAGAAACAAATTGATTATGAGTGATTGAGTGTGTAAAAGATCTCTGTGCTATATTGAATTTCATTCTTTTAATTTCTCATTGTGTTTTTCTGTGTCAGACTATTCCTGTTGCGGGACAGTCAGAGTAATCCGAAGGCGTTTGTGCTCACCTTGTGCCATCACCAGAAGATCAAGCACTTCCAGATCCTCCCGGTTAGTATCTTTATTTAATATCCTTCGTTTAACTTCATTTTGCTTTATTAGATTCTATTTATAGATGGAGATTATACCAGGAAAGATTCATAGGTCGCTGGGATGTAGTTTTCATGTTGTGCCACTAGTGAGCGCTGCTGTCTGTGTTTGTAATGAAACCACGCACAGATTCCTGCAGAGAACAATGTGTGATCAGCATTAGAGACGGCAGGTTCAGACGGAGAAGTTAGATTACTGTTAAATACTTCAGAGTCGGAAGACAAAAGGTCGTGTTTTCAGTCTTTCTGAATCTCTCTCGTCTCTCCGCCTCCGGCCGCAGTGCGAGGAGGACGGCCAGGTCTTCTTCAGCCTCGACGACGGCGCCACCAAGTTCACCGACCTGATCCACCTGGTGGAGTTCTACCAGCTCAACAGAGGCGTGCTGCCCTGCAAGCTCAAACACCCGTGCACCGCCGTGGCCTTGTGACACTCCACCCGCGCCGACAGCGCCCTCTTTTTTTGCACACCCCACCCCCTAAACTCCCGGTGCCGGGGCGGGGGGAGGAGGTCCGGCCGCCCCCCGGCCCCGCTCCTGACCCGTTTCCACGGAGACGGGATGGCTCGACGCTACACGCTGCCCGTCTTTCAGACTCCACCCCTCATCCCGTCACCCCCCCCCCCATTCTCCAGGCCTGATAAGCTGTGGTGCCTGCCCCCCTCCCTCCCTCCCTCCCCTCCCCTCCCCCCTCCTCGGCGGGCAGGGAGCGCCACCCTCTGACTTCCTCATCGATCATCAGGGATGGACGGGAACCTTTCTGGGTCCTATCAAACTCGATCCAGGAGTTTTCTCAACCTGTGCAGTCCAGTCTGGATAAGCTGACACCCTGCCACCCCGCCCCACTCCCCCCCCCCCCCCCCCCCCCTCCATCGCCGCCACCACACCCGCCCTTTCCGGTGTGACCCCCCCCCCCATCCTGCCTGCACACAAGCTTAGAGAGACGCCGACGCGGCCGAAGGAAAGCGACGCGGTGGCCGAGAGGACGGAGGAATGTGTTCCAGGAAGGCCGCCGCCGGCCTCTCTGGCAGAGTTTGATTACTTGATGTCATTTTAATGCTGTTTTATTACTGTTGATTCAATGCAGAACTAGTTTTGCACTCGCGGGCGGAACAGACGACGGCTTTCCAGCTCAAGACGAAGCTGTCCTCCTCTTCCTCCCGAATCCGATGGGATTAGAGCGGCGGTGGGCGCCCGAGGAGCCGCCGCTGCCGCCGCCGCCGGCCTTTCAGAAACGTCTCGGACCTTTTTGTGTAGCTCGCACGGACAAGATGGCACTACGGAGGAAACGTGTTCCTGAACCAGCGTTGTGAAGAGTGCGAGGAAGAGGAGGAAGACTCCCCCCCCCCCCCCCCCCCAGCTTTTCACTCAGCATATTTTGTTGCATCAGTGAATTTTGTTCTTGAATGTCTTTTTTTTTTTGTTGTTGTTTTATCTGAGCTCGTCGCTTGCACACGTTTAATCTTCCCGATCGGTTGGAGCTGTCACGTTCGCATCCTGACCACTTTTCCTTCAAACCAAGCAACAAAAGCACTCTCATGACTTTGTTTTTTTTTTTCTTCTTCTTAATTTTATTTTAAAATATGGAATTTGAACAAAAATGACTTGAAATGTGAACTCGGTCAACGGTCGAACGAGCTTCACTCGCCTTAAGTGAAAAGAATCGTGAGCCTTGTGTATGAAATTGAAGCTATGTTAAAATGCACATACAAGTTACACACTTGAGATTTCTGGGCGGTTGGATTAACATCGGGGTTGATTGTACAAAGAGTCCATCTGAGGATAATCTGGGGTTAATCTCATCTGCTTTCTTGTCACAACATCCAAACTCTTAAAACTACATCACGGATCTGGATGGAAGCAATCATTTGTGCAGGTTCAGTTTCTGATTCGCTATTTGATCTCGAGTTTTACTGTTTAATCCCTCATAATCTGAACTCAAGACAGTGGTGTCCATCTTCTCATCCGACGCTCAGCAAGGAAGCAAATTGTCTTTTTTTTCTCTCTCTCTCTCTCTCTCTCTCTCGCCACCCTGAGTCCAGTCAGAGGCTCGTCCCTCCTTTCTTCACCGCGGCCAGATTATTTTTAGGTGGAAGCAAATCACTGCTGGAAATGATAAGTGGCTGTAGGTTTTAAGCCATGGTGACGGACATCGTGTGAGAGCGACGCTGCCTTAAAACGGGATGCGTCCTCGGTTTCAGTCAGATCTGGAGCGACACCACAGAGTCTGGTTCAGGAGTGGAAGCTGTAGCAGAGTTAGAACCGATGAACCCCAAAAAGATCACTTCTGCTTTCTCACGTGCAAACTAAAACCCAGGCGGAGGGAGAGCGAGTTTTCTTGATTCTATCCACAACGAGCCGCAGCCGCCACCAATCCACAAATCTCTCTGGCACGTTGGCACCACCGATCAGGCCTTTCTCTCCAGGGATCGGATAATGCTTGAACCCCCCCGACCTTCCTCCCACCTGTGTCCAGCCTGTAATAAGCTATGACCCCCAGTGGTGAACGTGTGTGTGCGTGCGTGCGTGCGTGTGTATATGCGTGTGTGCTTGTGGCCAGACTGTTATTCGATTTGGGTTTTTTTTCCCCCTCACTCTTCAGGATGGTTAACTCTGCTGGTGTTTATTCTGAAGGTTGGGCAGGACCGTGCGGCTGGAGGGCATCCCAGCATCCCCCCCCCTCCATTTTTTTTAATCACTGTGCTACAATGCAATCCTTTACACATGTCCGACGATATGAGTAATACCAGTATCCTTTGTTTTCTGAGTATGTGAAGCTGTGAGAAGATGTAGATCTAACACTGTACCTAGGTCACAGATCACTATGTATGGGCTGTTATGCTTTTGCTCATAACTCCATGTTAAAAACAAAAAAAAATGAAGAATGATTTATTTTTTTGTCCGTATTTTCATCATTTGATTGTGTGTATGTTGACATTACTGTGTATTTTCTTTGGTTTGCCACAAATTTATATAAATATATATCTATATTCCACAGTATATACAGTATTAAATTAATTTTTTTTGAAGAGATCAAACTGGAGTTTTGGCAAATAGACATGAGAACTTTTTAAATTTTGAGAAAACATACACATACACACAGTGGGGGATCTTAATGGATAGCACACACACTTCGCCCCGTGGGGATATTCTAGCAGCTTTACTGCACCTCTCAACACAAGCAGTGCAATTATCCACCGTAGCTCCAGAGGATTGTGCGTTTGTTTTGGTTTTTTTAAAGGTGCAAAAACTTTGTGTTTCTTAACCGAGTCGAGGTGCCTCTCTCTCTAAACAAGGACGTCCGGTTTGGTGGCTTCACCCTGCGGGATGAGTTCTAGTGTTTGGTTGAAGTCGTCATAAGCTGAAGTCAAATAAAACCTTTCAGGGAAAGAAAAAAAAAAATCAGATGAACCATCTTTTTTTTTGTTTTGTTTTACTTGCTCGTAATCCTCACTGTGCTTCGCTTCATTCTGTCTGTACGGCTCCTGGATCTACATTGTATCCTGTTCAGGTATTTTTGTACAAATAAGGGACTGATATATTCTCTGTTTATTGGAAATTAGAATAAAAGACAACATTGCTATAAACCAAATGTGGCTGCCGATACTAATTTGTTATGTTCTCCACTTCTCATAATGTTTTTAGGGTTTATGGTTTTTTTTTTTTTATCATTAATGCAGGCAGGGGTCATCAGGGGTTCACCAGAAAGCTTCCTTTTCTTATAAAAGCTGGTAAAGAAATAAATGTTTATGTCAAAACACTTTCCGTAAAACAAATAATTCATGAAAGCAGCTATCAGAAAACTCTCTGGGAGTTTTGTGAGAAGTAAACACCACTTTTATTTCCTTTTTTCTTCTCGTTTCCTCATAAAAAGCCTTTTCTGAAGCAGTAACGTCAGTAGATCAGCTGAATCACAGCGCCATCTGCTGGGCAAACAATAATTTTCATTATATCTGCCAAGCAGGAGTGTCGAACACATTTCACTTCAGGGGCCACAAACAGTCCAGTTTCATCTTCAGTGGGCCGGACTGATAAAAGATTAAATAATGACAATATCTCGCGTTTAAATGAAAAAGTGTCTCGCTGGCAGAGAGCAGAAGCCTGTCAGACTGTGAGCAAACACTTTGCCTTACGTGGACAACGGACGAGGTTTTCTGGCAAAACCCAGACCGAGCGGACAGGAAAACCACTAAAATGCGGTCAAGGTACAATTTTTAAGGTCTTCTCAGTGTCATACAGAAGCTCCTGATGTTTCTTGTTTAATAAAGTCTTCTAATCTTCTTGTGTTACGTTTGTTTACAGCGGAGTGTGGAGCTCCGTGTCTTCTTCTGGTTTTAGTATTTCTGCGGCAGAGCTACATAGCGACAGAGTGACAGCGCCGCCTAAAGGTCTGTTGTATGAACTACATCGTTCTGACTCATGACGTCCTGTGGACGCAGACTCACTTAAACCCGAAATTATTCAAATTTTGGCTGAAAGTTACTTTTATTCAACCAAAAAATTTTTTTGAAATTGTATTTACCAGAAATAATACAGGTATTTTCCGAAAGTTAAAAATTTATTTAGGTTTTTGGAAAAGAAATCGAATGATATGAAGACTTTTCCATAGTTATGTTTTTTTCGAAGCTGCTAAATATGTTTTTCCATTTAACCATTTGTCAAATTGTAAATTTTCACTACAATTAAATTAAATTAGCCCAAATAATAATAATAAAAAAAACCAAAAGACAGAAACACAACAGACAGAAAATGTCAAACAGGCCTTGTGTCTTCATTATGTTTAATTTCCAAATAACTGATGGCAAAATGAGATTATTTACAGGAGATAATATGTATGGTCTGTACAAAGAAATATACATGCAAAGATAAAAAACATAAAACAAAGCAGGAAACAAACATAACAACAACAAAAAAAGACAAAACAATGAGAAAAGAACCTAAACTGAGGTAATCCAGTTCAAGTTTCCTTGTTTTTCACGGCCTGTGCACACCTTTAGAAATAAATATAAAGGTACTGATGAAACCCCTGACTGGATTAAAGTCTTTAAACTCCTATAGCGTCGCTTTAAAGTGAACTATTCAGAGTAAGAACCGACGGTTAGTTTTCAGCATCGCCCGTTAGGAGAAGAAACATTTTGGCAACGAGTTATCTGTACATAAGATCTGAACACTTATTTATCAGAGAAAACCCGGCGTCCGCCTCGGGGTTCTTTCACCGACGTAAACAATCATTTCACATGCGCTCAGATTTCCTAACTCGAGTGAAACAGTCACAACGAAACAGTTTTTATTTCTTTTTCCTTTTTTTTTATAAGTACTATAAAGCTAAAGCAACTTTGGTGTACCAATACTACAGAGGCATACAGTACAAAAAGTGTTAAATTATTATTATTTTGATCAAACTGTAATGATTGTGTGAGCTCTCATTAACACTCCACCATCCAAGAAACACAAACTACCAGCAGTGCTTGCAGTACCAAGTACATGCTTCTTTTTTTTCTCTACATTTATTACAGTTACAACAGATGTCTTCATAAATAGTTGCATAAAATGTTAAAGCCGCAACATTGCACATGATAATCAAACGTAACATACAATGAGTGCATTTACAGTAAATCGTCTTCCTCTGCCAACGATCCACGCTCCTCTGAAGAAACAAGGCAGAAGTCATATATATATATATGTATATATATATATGTATATATATATAATTTTTTTTTTTTTTTTTACAAAGTAAGGCTTGAACATTTCATATCTGCAACTTTTGTTCTAGGAAAAGCAAATGATGGATGTCAATTGTTCCTTCTCAGATTGGACAGTGCAGCGTTTCTTACTCGCCACGTGGTTCTCGTACGGTTACTTACTTCATGTAAGCGCAGCCATCGAAACAAAAAAAAACCCAAAAGTTAAAAAAAAAAAGAAACCTAAAGAAACAAAGCTCTGATGTGGAGATGTTCGCTCACTGTCTCTCACAGAGTTTGGAGTCTCTCTTTCTTCTTGGAAATGTCGATTCTCCCTCCTGTACGTTGTCTCTGTTAAGAAAGGGCAGCTTCTCTCCCACGTGAGTGAGTGATAGCTTGAGTGGAAAAGAGAGTGTGTGTGTGTGTGTGTGTGTGTGTGTGTGTGTGTGTGTGTGTGTGTGAGCACATCGCTTCCGACGTGTCGAGGCTCAATCGAGCAGCTCCTCTGATCGGCTTCAGGAAAATAACTTACCTCTTTTTTTTTTTTTCTTTTTTTTTTATGTTTAATTAACTACAAAATCTGTTGAGTTGAAACCAGCAAGCAGCAGCAGCAGCAGCAGACGAAGGCGTCCGTCAATTCATGTGATTGGTGACCGAGAGGACCACGAGGTCGGAGGAGGAGGAGGAGGAGGAGGAGGGGCAGGCGTGGCGCTCACACCCGCGGCTGGAGGCGACTCTGGATGAAGCCGCTGACCCCTCCGATGGGCCGGGCGTCCGTCTGGTGCTTCCTGCGGTCGATGAAGGAGATGAGGCGGGCGGTGTCCAGGCAGCCCTCAGCCCGGGCGTCGCCCTGGCCGGCCTGCAGCCACGGCTCCTGGAGGCAGAGTCCCGCCGGCGGCCTCATGCCCGGGTCGGTCCGCAGCAGCAGGCACACGAAGTCTCGCGCCGCCTGGCTGACGCCCTGGAAGTAATCCCGCGGGAAGCTGAAGTCCAGCCGGCAGATGTTCAGGCACGTCTCCTCCGCGCTCTCATCCAGGAAGGGGGAGGCGCCGCTCAGCAGCACGTAGGTCACCACGCCCAGGCTCCACAGGTCGGAGGTCGGCGACACCGGCTCGCCCAGGACCAGCTCCGGGGAGGCGAACTCGGGGCTGCCCAGCAGGGGGTGCACGTAGTGGGCGCTGTTCAGCTGGACGGCGTCGCCGAAGTCCGTGAGCTTGACCAGCGGCTGTCCGCTGGCGGAGTGGGAGACCAGCAGGTTCTCAGGCTGGGGGGAGAACCGGGAGAAGGGCTGGTTATCCGATCGGTCCCAAAACACTGAACATCGGGAGCGTCAAACACATCCTGGGACCACACTCCGCCCGGTCCACCCTGAGAAGGTCGAACCGGTGAACGCTAGCTTCCTGTCAGATCTGCTCTCAGTGCCATGTCAACGACTTTTAAAAAAAATTTGATTCCAAACCAACGTTTTCAGAGGGCATTTTTTGGTCTTCGGACCTTATGTTTGACAACCCTGTTTTACATTGTTCATCACATTTCTAAATAGAGTAGGCAGCTATGAAGGGTTACCCCACTCCCACGATCCACAGTTAATCAGATAAAGTTCAATCTGACCCATAACTCTACATTTCCTCATTATATCCACATTCTTCATCCCACACTGAGCCTCTGCCGGCCTCCATGACTCCATATGTATCAAATCAGCGGCAGAACAGTAAAGCGAAACCATCTGGGTTCTTACTTTGACGTCCAAATGTACGATTCTGCAGCTGTGTAAGTACTGTAAAGCTTCTAAGACGTTCTGTAGGTAGTTGGCCACTTTCTCCTCCGTCAGGTTCCCCCAGCTCACGATGTAGTCCAGCAGGCGGCCTTGATCGGCCCTGAAGCACAGAAAAGAAAGAAAACAAGTGAAGTATCTGGTGGTGAGTCGACGGCGAGGCATGCCGCGGCGAGCGCTCACATCTCCAGGACCAGGGCGTAGCAGCCGGGGGTCTCGTACGTGTCCAGCAGGCCCACTATGTGCGGGTGCTGCAGCCGCTGCAGCAGGCTGAGCTCCTGCGTCACGCGGTCTCTCCTCATCAGCTTCTTGTTGACCTGCTTGACCGCTACCGTGCGTTTGGTGCTGCGGTGGTCGCAGCGCTTGACGACGGAAAAGCGACCCCTGGAGGGGAGGGGGGAGGGGCAGGGGGGGTCAGGACCCGTTGGGAGAGTTTAAACGTGGTGGGTGTGTCTGTGTGAAAGCGCTACCTTCCCAGCTCCGCCACTTCGGCGTAGTGAGCGTCGAAGTTGTCCTTCCAGCTCACCCTGACTCCGTCGGTGGACACGGCTGAAGACAGACGGAGACAAACGCTCAGCACAAACCGATTCTACCAATTCTGCTCTGAAACCTGGACTCTCACCCAACACCCTGAGGCTCGCCGACGACGTGACGCTGCCCAGCTCGTTGGTGGCGATGCAGGTGTAAACGCCGTCGTCTTCAGACGCCGCACCGACGATGCGCAGCGTGGCTTCGCCCGTGTCGCTGGAAACGGAAAAATGAGACTTCAGCTCTCTGGCAGAGTTTATTTCGGTGCTCTGCTTGGCGCCGGCCGCGCTTCCCGACCTGTAGGCGATGCTGAAGTGCCCGTTGTTGTTGAGGCTGTTCTGGTCGGGTCCCTTCCAGGTGACGGCGGCCCGGGGCCGGCCGCACACCTTACACCTCAGGGTGACGCTCTCGCCGTTGTCGCAGGTCACGTCGCTCAGGGGAACCAGGAACTCGGGGGGAACTGGGAGGAGAGAGACGAACCCGGTTCAGTCCAAACACGCTTTAGAGTGACGCCGGCTCTTTTAACCGAGGATCAAACTCACCATCGTAGATGTAGTTTGGATTTAGAAGCTGGACAGAAAGAGAGAGACGGACGTCAGACAGGTGAAGAGCGTCGGCAGATTCCTGAGGTGACCGGAAGCTTCAGTTACCTTTACAGAAACCTTATTGGCCAGGCCGTCTCTGGACTTCCTGTAGCCGTTCTCCAGCTTGGTCTCCTTCTTCGCCTCCTTCTCCTTCTTCTCGGACTTCTTCCGGATGCGGAGCGAGGTGTGCCAGGACGAGGACTTCCTACTGAACCAACGCCAAGAGAGACAAAACGTCACCCAGGGAACATTCCCCACGGCCGGATCGGAGTCTAGAACCGAGGCGGTCTTACGCCATGGATCCCTCGGGGCAGTCGGGTGCGATGGCCGAGGTGTGTCCTAGCACGAAGCCGGGGATCCAGCCCTCGGCGGCGGGGCCCTGCTCGGTCGCCGCCCTGAATACTAGGAACATGTTCTGCTGGTTGCTGGCCAGGATCTGGACGACCTCGCCCTGGACGACGCTGATCTCGTCCTCCTTCACAGCCATGTAGTCCTGGGTCACCAACATGGTGGATACGCTACTGCTGCTGCTGCTTTCACTCTGCGGAGAGGCGGGCGGGAGACGCGTTCACAGCTGACCGTCGCAACACGCGCTCACTTCACTTCATTCTGAGATAAAAGCCCGAAGGTGAAAGAAGTGGAGAAGATCTGAACAAACCAGCAAACCGGAAAAAAGACAAAACAGGAAGTCTTTTTATTTTTTTTTTCCTTTTTAAAAAGATGAACCCGGGTGAAAGAAGGCAGAAACAAGATGAAGATTCCCGTCGGACCGCTCTTTGCTCTGCAGCGTGAGGCTGAATGAGAGGATCTCGGTCCGGTACGTTTGCAGGCGGAGCCACAAACGTCGGAGGTTAGTTTTGCAGGAGGAAGACACACACCATGGAGACAGCGGGTGGCGAGGAGGAGGAGGAGGACGGCCAAGAGGAAGGCAGCGGTTAGTAGAAGCTTGGTTAGAGTTTGGAAATCTTAGAGGCAGCCTGAGGAGAGCGTCGCTGCGGGTCGTCTGCAGGGAGCTCGGACCTGAGCTCCAGACCGCCGTGAGAAACAGAGTGAAGTCGACAGGATGGCGCCGGAGAGCGGTGAAGTAGTAGGGACAGATTAGTAGCGCCGGCCGCAGCGGGACGGGGAGACGACAGGACAGACCGGGCCTCGCTCCGCCTCGGGGTTAGTGGGGGCGGAGTCTTACCCCGTTGCTCTGGGTGGACTGGACGGACTGCTCGCTGGCCGACGAGCACGTACTCATGCGGTCGGCGTCCTTGCTGTGCGTGGAGTGTCTGTGGGTCTGGTTGGAGCCGGGACGGACGGGGGGGGCCTCCTCCCCCGGGAAGGTGAACGAGCCAGGCCGGCTGGCCGGGGAGCCCGGCATGGAGCTCCAGAACCCAGATCCAGACTTGTGGCCTGGACTGGGCGGGGGAGGGGGGAGGGCCATGGGGGAGGCGGCGGCTCCGGGCCGCAGTTTTGCAGACGGCGTGGAGGAGGGCAGCGGCCCCACGGCGGCGCGGGGGATAGGGGCTACGGCGCTGGCGGGGGCGGGGGTCTGGACTTGGTCCTCTGGGGCGGAGGCGGGGCGTTTACCCTGAGGGCTACCGCCCGGGGGGAGCAGGGGAGGAGGGGCGGGACGAGGGCACGGACCTGGATCACAACCAAAACTCACACAGCTCAGTCACAGCGTTCATCGGGTCAGACCGGGCGAAGCGTCACGGTTGGAGACGGCGTTCCGTACCTGACATCTTGCCGGGGGCATCCTGCTCGGCCCCCGGGTGGTGGCGCAGGGGTTGGGGCAGACGGGACGGCTGCGGGATCCTGGAGGGCCGGCGGGAGCCCCCCTGCGGTCCCGGGGGGACGGCGCCGCCCTGAGAGCTTCCTGCTCCGCCTCCAGGCGCAGGACTGCTGCTTCCTCCGCCCGGAGCGCCCACGCCGGGCCCGCCGCTCGCCCCCACGTGGTTCCTCTGATACTCTATTGGCGAAGTCAGAGCTGTGACAAGAGGACACAACGAGACGAGTGTGGCCGTGTCCGTCGCAGCTCGTCCAGGAAGCGCCGTTGCGTGCGGCGGCCCGCCGGCTTACCGTTGAGGAAGTTGCGCTGGCTCTCCAGTATCTGGCCGATCTGCAGGGTCCACACCTCGCGCACCCCGGGGTGCGACGAGTGCAGCACGAAGGACTCCGCCACGCCGCCCGTCGAGCGGGAGGAGAGGATGAACTTGCAGGGATCGCCTTCCACGTTGTCCTCCAGACCCAGACAGCTCACCTGGAGCGGAGGAGGAGACCCCGGCTTCAGTTTCAAACCTCGTCTCAGCGATAGAGACTCGTTCACTGGACAGTCATCAACCTTGATGCTGTTCTTGTAGAGGAAGCCGGGCAGGGAAAAGCCTTTCTTCTTGTCCAGCGGCTCGCTGAAGATGACCAGCTGCTCGAAGAGGAAGACCCTCCTCTCCTTCATGCGGCCCAGCGGGCCGCCGTCAGGGTCGGACACCATGAATGTGTCCTGCAGCAGGAGGCGACCCTGAGCGACGATCTTCCCCTGGAAACAAACAGACACAGAGGGGAAACTATTAATCTGAGCTGAAGTGTGTTTCAGTGTTTTTAACTGTAAGTTAATGTGGCTTCTTACATCGAATCCTTGGAGGCGGCCCACGTTCATCATGTCGTTACACCTCTTTGGCACGATGCACATGACCTCCACCGATTTCTGGGAAACAGAAAAAAGACTCTTGATGAGATTTTGCGGGTAGATTTTTACTCCAGACGGTTCCCGGCTCTCTCCCGTCTCACCTCCAGGTCCACCGATTCAAGCCCGGCCTTCTTCGAGTGCTTCAGGAAGTCCTGAAACACGAAGCAAAAATTAAACCCTGTGCAACCGCTGACGGCGGGCTGTGGCGCCCCCTGCTGTGTAGCGACGGACGCACCTTGAGCAGCAGCTGGTACTTCATGATCCTCTGGACCGGCTTGATGAGCAGATCTGTGATCTGCAGCCGGTGTCCCAGGCGCTGCTTCAAGTCCTAAAAACACAGAGTTTTCTTTAACGACAGCAGCGTCTGAGTCAGAAGGTGAAAATCTTCCAGACAATCGGCCACAAACCTCGAAGTAGGTGTCGATGTACTCCGAGACGATGTGCTCCGACTTGGGCTTGTTCTGACAGTACACCACGTACATGTTCAGCCGGCGTTCCTAAAACACCAGCGGGAATTATCATTTCGATTTCACCAGGCGGGTTGAAGTTCGTCCGAGCCGCCGTGTTTCACAAACCTGCTTGAGAAAGAGCGGCCCTAGCCTGTCAGGGTCCTCCAAGCATTTCTCCAACTCCCTGAGGAAGAAACTGAGGCAGACAGGAAAAGAGACGAGCAGGTTACTCTAAATATACCGTCACATTCCTCGCTGTGTATGGAGAACGAGGATGTGAGCGCGTCACCCACTCTTTGTGCCAGTCGTAGATCTGATGGATGTTGCCGAACACGATTTTGTCTTTTCCCTTCATGTCGTCAGGAACTCCCTCCTCCTTCATTCTGCTCATGTAGCCCTGAGGACGGAGCCGCGGGAGGACAAGAGGACGAATTCAGTCACGTTTTCTTCCTTGAGTTTAAACAACAAATCTCCGCTCACCTCCACCACGAGGCCCAGGTCTCTGACGTAGTCCCGCTCCGTCTCCACCAGCTCCAGCAGGATGTAGCTGCAGCGGAGAGGAAGAGCACAGATGGCGGGCTTAAAATTAGAACCGGTAGATTAAGAAGTCCTCAAATGTTCCCGTGCTGTGTGTGTGTGTGTTTGTGTGTGTGTGTGTGAGCAGACGTACTGTCTTTTCTTGAGGATGCTGGCCCGGCGCTCGTCCAGCTCCTCGATGGGGGAGGAAGAGGAGAGCAGGGAGTTGTCGGAGGGGTTGAAGGAGGGAGAGCTGCTGTCTCCCTGCTCCACCGACAGAGAGCTGGGCCTGTCCTCCAGAGCCTGAACCGGGGAGAGGTCAAAGGTCGGCTTTCTTTCGCTTCACATTCACGCAGCTGACGTTCATTGCAAATAACCATGAACCTCTGAGTCTCTTCACTCACTGGAGGGTTTCTACTAATCCTCCCAGAAATATCTAAATATCTTAAATGTTAACATTTGACCTGCTCGGTCTTTGTGTGTCTTAAGATTGTTGTGTGATTTTTTTTTGCTGTTGTTAGCCGACGTGTTTATTCTGGACAGTTCTCAGTTCAGCTATTCACCGACGCCGGTCAGCACGGGGCGCGTCGTGTTTGCGTCCTACCATCTTGCTTTTGACCAGCTCCTCGATGGCGCTCACCAACTCGGCGGCGCTGGGCGTCTCCGAGCTGGACGGACGGACCGACAGGCGGGAGGAGGTCTGGGGCAAAGATAGAGAGATGAGAGGAGGGCGAAGAAAAGAAGGAGAATGAGAACCCGACAGCGCACGTTCTTTTTAAAAATCTGCCCTAAATCAAACTGAGATTAAGGCTCCTTGAAGTTGAAAACAGAAAGATAATATTCTGAAACCTTGAAGTCTAAGAATGAAGTTCATGCTGGAGTTACAGGAGCAGAAGATTCGTATCGATATCAGTGGAGGTTTTAGGTTAGAGCGATGATTTCGTGAAAATGTGTGTTATAAATGTGTATTCATGTGTTAATCTGAACATATATTCATCCAAGATGTGAGAGCCGAGTGTCGCTGGGTTCATATCTCAAAGCTTAAAGAAACGGCAAAAAGCAAAAAGAAAAAAAAAATCTCGAGAACTGTCAATGAAAAGGTCAAAAATGTGATGGAGGAGAATAAAATGAAGGTATGAAAAAAAAAATCAAAGTCTCATGTTTTGAATAACAAAAAGGTTTGAAAACAGGAGATAATTGGATGAAAGATGCTTTCTGCTTTCTCAGATGATGAAGATGATGAAGAGCGACCGTTGGAATAAAAAGAAAAAAAGAAAAGAAAGGATGCAAACAGAGCGGATGTATGGAAGGATGTGTATATATAGTTCAGGAGACTCTCACCCTTGCTGTGCTGTGCTTCAAGACTTTCCCCAATTAGGTTTTCTGGGTGAGGCTGTGTGCCCTTCTGGCCTCGCCAGCATTTAGAGATGCCAATTACTCGCATGGGTCATGAGGTTAAACGCACAGAGGGTAAAAGGAGATGAGGACGAGCAGGCAGGGGGGAGGGGGAGGGGGCGGGGGGAGGGGGAGGGGACAGGTGACGGAGGAGGGGGTCGGGGGATGACGGGAAAGGGGGGGATTTCATCTCATCGTGTTTGGATCGTCATTCAGGGGGAGCTGCACATCCTGGCACTTTCCTTTTTATTAATAAAAAAAAAGGAAAAAAAAAAAAAGCTGTTTCTTTCAACTCGCCACCAATCTCATCCCGGATCACGACGATGAAATTAAAAAAAAAAAAAAAGTTGTTCTAAAAGCTGCTGGAAGCGTTCTGAAGCTGTGCGTGTTCTCTATGTTGCAGCCGCTTTGTGATCAGCCTCAGTTTAGAGCTACGTGCACGTCTAGTCTGACAGGCGACCCTCCGCTCCGGTGGGGAAGAAGTCAAAACAAGTGATAAAAAAGATGTGAGAGACAGAAAATAATCTACAACTAAAGGAAATCAAGAGTGTTTCAGGAGCAGATTCAATTACCAAAGTCAGAGGAAGAAAAATATGAGAGAAAAATCAGACTAAAAATAAAGCTTCTATCTTCAGATCTTTCTATTCAGGAAGTGGTTGCAGAAAGAGGAAGTGTCAGATTTGAGGGAGGAATAAAAAAAAAGAAGAAGAGAGAATTGAAGAAGTGACCGAGGGGAGAGACAGAAGGGGGGAGAGCGGGGCTTTTTCAGATGGAGAGGTATGGAAACTGAGACAAAGCAAAGACAGGACATAAATCAAGGTAATGCTACAGAATGGCAAACAGCAAACGATACAACCAGGAAACAAAAAACAAAAAAAGAGAAACAGAAATTAGTGTCAGAGGAGCCTCCGCTTTACTCCGGGAGGAGGTCTAGGCTGCCCGAGGCGGCTTCGAGAAGAAGAGGGGAGAAAACGATGCAGCATGCCAGAAAATAAGAAGAGTCTCGCTTGAATTAGTCACCGAGAAGCCAAAGACTCTGGATTGAGCTTCAGGGAGAACCGACGCTCAGTTTTACACTCTTACAGCAACTTCAGTCTTAATTTTGACAACTAACTTACTGATCTGACCTGATTATTAGAGGAAGAAAATGAGCATGAACTCTGATGATTAAGTTAAAACAGAAAGAATCTCAAGGCGACTACACTAAACCGCTCACAGTATTGTTGACGGCAGTGAAGATGCTCAGGTCAGATAATCAGAAAGTCCTTTAACCGTCAGCTTTCATTATTTCTAAGAGAAACGACGGCGCTTCCCAGAACTCTGACTCTTCATTAAGTTACTTGAGCGGTAATTCAATCAAGCGTAAAATAATAGTTTTTGAACGGCGAAGGAGAAACCCAGGCCTGGTCCACGGCTCCGTCCGGCCCCGCCTCACCTTGTCATCCTGCGAGTCCGGCTGCAGCAGGCTGTGCTGCTGGATGGCCATGGGCGGGGGCAGCGGCACCGAGTCGGCGCCCTCCTCGCCCTCCTCCTCCCCGCAGCTCTGCATGCCCGAGGAGCTGGACTTGGACAGCGTCCCGCTGGACAGGCCCTCGTTGCGAACCCTCTGCGTCGGGGGAAAAGACGAGCCGAGTTAGCGCGCCGCCGCGTCGCTCCGGACTGCGAGAATGGAATCGCTCCGGGTCGTCTCCCACCTCCTCCAGCGTTTCGTCCTGAGGGGTGGCGGCGCTGTCGTCCGAGTCTTTCTGGGAGCCCATCGTCATCTCGCCGCTCTTCCTCACCTCCCGGCTCTTCTTGTGCTTGTGCGCCAGCTTCTTCACGTGGCCGTCGGCCTTGCCGCTGCTTAGCCGCCGCACCGGGCTGGTGAGCCACTTCCGCAGCGTGTTACCTTGGAGAGAGGTAAGAGCATTGATTGTTACGCCAAGGTTTTCCATAAATCCAACACAGCGTCGAAGACTTTCTACCTGGTCGTTTCGGCCCCGGCGAGGTGTGGGAGCCAATGCCGTGCCCCGGCTGCAGCGTGGCCGACGATCCAGGCATGATGGAGTCGTTGCTGCACACCGACAGAGTGTCTGAAAACAGACGGTTTTCGTTTAAGTCGCTGAAACACAGAGCGCACTCTGTGCGGCCAACGCGGCCGCCGTGCCTACCTTTGTGGTTGAAGATGCCCTCCATCTCCATGGAGGACCTGGAGTGGGCGATGCAGAGCATGGAGCAGGGCACCAGGCCCTCCTGCGCCGGCGAGCGGTCGGTGGTCCGCACCAGGCACCAGTCGGGCTTGTCGTGGCAGCGCTCCAGCACCTCCACCGTCTGGCCTCGCCGCACCGTCAGCTCGTTGCTGTTGCTGGCCATGAAGTCGTGAATCACCACCGTCAGCTCGCAGCCGCCGGAGAGCTGCGGAGGGAAGCGAGAGCTGCTAAAAACGCGCCCGAGCGCCAAATGGAGGGAGCGAGCTGAGCGAACGGTATTTATAGAGGTGCAGGAACCGCTTCTTCTTGGTGTGTGTGTGTTTACCTTGTCACTGTCTAGTGTGTTCTGAGAGGTGCGAGATGCCAGAGAGATGGTGTCTGGTTGGCTGCTGCCTTCACCCTGACTGTCCAGGTCCTCTCCCTCCCTGAGAGACACAAACACGATCAGCATCACAGTGAGGGGAATGTAACTGTAAGCTGTACAGACGTGAAAGGATCCGCTGAGTTCACCTTCGCCCCTTGTGGTGCTTGGCTGTCGTGGCTTTGGGAATATGGATGGGCTCCTTGAGCGCCCCCCTCAGGTGGATGGTGCGCTCCTGGATCACCTCCCTGATGTGTTTGATCCAGTCCTGCTTGTTCTCGATGCTGGACGCCTGTTCGTCAGCCGATAATGTGGAACTCAGAGGGCGCAAAATCGAGAAACTTCACGAATTCTTGTCTCACACTTTTGTTTCACGCAAGTCTGAAACACAGGTCCCTTCTTTTAGCCGTGAACTTCAATCTGTACAAATATTTCTACTTCCCATCATTTACTGAACAGTTCCTACTGTAAAAACTGCTGAGCTATAAAAGGTTTCGTAATGAATCACACACAGCTCTGCGTCTGTGAGAATCTGAAGTGCAAAGACTTTGGGTTTCAGACTTGTGAGAACGGGTTGAGGGCTGTGTTGTGGGATTGTTTGTACTCACCATCGCTCCATGTTTGGATCCCTGACTTAGCTTTGAATTTGAAATATAAAATAGAGAATTTCACTGGTTTGGTTTGAGAAGATGTACAGTCACAGTTTTCTTTTTTTCTTTTCTTTTTTTTTTTTTTAACACCGACACAATGAGAGAAAAATACACAACACTGAGAGTCTGGCTGGACGGAGCAATGGCGGCCAATTGGACACGTTGCAGATCACAATGGATGGTTTCGGTGTGTGCGGTTAGTAATGACACGATGTACAATGCAAAATAACACATTTCCGCTCCTGGGTGCTCGGCTCTGTGATCAACGTGTATTAATAAGTTGCGGCGCTCAGCGCTGAGCGTGAGGAGAGTTTGACTCCATGCTGCTCCAACAGCTGACACCAAATTCAATCCATCTGTGGCCGCACTCAAAATGAAAAATGCACGAAGCGGGGGACTCAGAGGTGGACTTGGACTAGTCTTAATGCTTCTTTCTACAGAGATCATGAACAGGAGGGGCGGGGGGATGCTTCTGGTCACTCTGGTGAAGTGGGACAGAGTCAGGAGAGGAGGATTATGGGTGTTGGGGAGCTGAATCGGTGAAAGCATGTCGGCCCACATAGAGAATTTGAGATACAAACATCCACAAAAAAAAGAACAAAAAAACAAAAAAACAAACAAACACAGCCCCAGATACACAGATATTCTTGTAAATGGAAGGATTCTGACAGAGGAGGGGAACGGGAGACGGGAGCGGAGGAAGAAGCACAGGAGTGACCACAGAAACACACCGAAGCTGCTCAAGCAATTAAACAAGACATCAGAGAGTACAGGACAGATCAGAAATGAAGAAGGAGGAGGAGGAGGAGGAGGAGGAGGAGGAGGAAGAGGCAAGGGTTAAGAAAAACAGGCTCAACCAAAACTGAAGTTGCAAATGCATGAGTGGTGCCTTTCTGTCTAATATCGACCAATCACATGAAAATAGAAGTTTATTTGAATATATTTTCATTCTGTAAACTTTAACTCCTATAACGTTATGATTTTTCATTGGTTCTAATTGCAACACTTCTTATTCTGCATTTGAAAAATCTGTTTTGGTCCAAACCAAAAAAGACGTGAAAAGAAATCGACGAGAAGGAGTGTTTCTTTTTCTTTTTCTTTTTTTTACCTTAAGCACGATCTTGTTGTCTGAAGTCGGCGTGCGTCCCACCCACAAGGCAAACTTGCAGGGGTCTCCTTCGACGTGCTCCGTCACCCCGAGCTCTGAGGTCTGGGAGGAAACACGAGAGCAGCGTCATTTCTACATAAACTCAGGTCTGAAACAGGATCTGAATCAGCCACGTCTCAAAGGAAGACACACAAGAGTCCATTTTCCAGTCACCGACTCACAAAGAGTTTGCTCTTGTAGATGTATTTGCTCCTGCCGTTTGAGTCCTTGACCTCCTTGCTGAAGACGAGCGACATCTCAAAGAGGAAGAGGTGGCGCTCTCGACCTTTACGGATCAGCGTCTTTGGGTCCCAAACCTGGAAGGACTCCTGGAGGATGAGCTCACCCTGCGACTCGATGTTCTCGTCGAAACCTGGAGGAGGAAAAATTGTGAATTTAAAAAAAACACACACACACACATTTGGTGTACTACAGTGTAACAGTCAGCTGTGTGTTCACCTTCCAGCATGGAGAGGTGCATGGCATCGTTGGCCTTCTTGGGAACGCTGAGCATCACCTCCAGGCCGTCCTTGATCTCCCCTTTGCCTTCCTCGCAGCACGTTAGCAGCTCCTGAGCGGACGCACACACAGGAACCATGACGAGGAGAAAACCGCGGAGACGGTCGCCACGGCGCTCAGCTCCGGCTCTGAGCTTTACCTTCAGCAGGAGCTGGTACTTGGTGATTCTCTGCACGGGCTTGATCAGGTAGGAGGAGATGGAGTTGGCCAGTCGGTGCCGTTGTTGAATTTCCTGCCATTGAACGTTATAGTGATGTTAATGTGCGCAAACGCGAAAAGAAGAGTTCGGCTTAACTAATCGGAAGCTGGTGCTTACGTCAAAGTAGTTCCCAGCATGCTCCAGTATCAGCTGAGTGGAGTCAGGTTTGTTCTTACAGTAGTTTACGTACATCTGGAACTTATCAGCCTTCAAGAAGAAAGAAAAGGATTACATTTAAATTACTTCTTCAGCCAACATCCTTGACAATCAGAATCATTTTTAAGACTAAGACTGAGTTGTAGTAATAAACACATATTCAATCAGAGATTTCTTTTTACTTGCAGTTTTACAAAGCAAGACCTGACAATAGAATCCGATCTTAGAACAGATCACTGCAGCTCAGCAAAAATGAACTAGTTAATGAATCAAATGTAATCCTGTCAACCAAAGTAATTAATATTCGCTACATAGGTGCCATTCCTCAGCCAACGTAAAACCCACCAGTCACTCAATCAATTTACAACCGTCAAGCAGCAGTAACAATCCACCAGTCAAGACGACAAGCTGTTGAACAACCAACAGGGGAAACCTACTAAATAACCAACCAAGCAAGCAACTTACCAACCAGCCAACAACATCTCCAGTAAACCAACCCGTCATCCACCAATCAAAGAAACAGACCAACACGCAAAACTATTTTAATCAAATCAAAAAGCAAACAAGGCAAATAACCAGTCGGCAATCAGCGAAGCAATCAATCGACCCAATCATCCAGAAACTGACTGACCACCTACAGAAGAACACGACAAAAACCAACCAACCGAATGATCTGTGTAATTAATCATCTACCCACAAACCAACGGGCAAAAACTAAAGATAACATTAATGGGAGCTTATTAATTTCTCAGTCTTTTTTTTCCGCCATAATAGAAAGAAAGACAAAGAGCAGCTTAACTTCCTCACTAATTGGTCTAAAATGAATCTGGAACTTTTGGAGCGGTAGCCTGCAGGATCAGACTGATAAAAGACAGGAACAACTCTGCTAATTAATCAACGATCAGCGGTATTCAGTACAAACAATACGTTCTGTAGATGACTTCTCAAAGGTCATAGTGCATCACATCAAGAGATAAACAGTGAACACACCCATGTGACGAAGCAATGCCCCACATCCTCCGGTAGCTGCTCATATTTCTCCAACTCCTTGAGAAAGATGCTGACGAAACAAGGAAGAAGAGAGACACATGAGAACTTCATTCAATTATCAGTGTTCAGGAAACTACGCTCTGAAACTATGAAATTAAACATGATTCATTTTAAAGTTGGGACTTCTCACTTGTGATGGAATTCATAGAGATCCTGCATGTTTCCAAAGATAATGTGCTCCTTGTTGATGATTCCAGGAGGAATCTCCTCAACCCCGCTGGTCATCTCCCACAAGTAGGTCTGAACGGAAGAGCAGGGAGAAAAAAAAGAAGAAGAAATAATCTTTAGATTTCTCAATTAAGAGAAAAGTTGTTGCACATCTCTGGCATGAAGACAGGATAAAAAAAAAAACAAGGGCTTGAGTGGAGCTGAACTCACATCCATGCACTCCCGCAGGTCCCGGACGTAGGCCTTTTCTGTCTGAATCAGTTCGGCCATGATGAACCTACACTCACACACACACGCGCATACACACACAAACACACACACACACACACACACACACAGACGGAGCACAAATTAGCAATTGTCATACTTTCCTCGTTCACGTAATGATAAATCAGCCTGCCAACGGCTCCATTTCGGCTTCAGCCATTTACGCTGATGAATAATGAAAGAGTTACGAGCCATAAAGCGCGGCCATAAACCAGCCGCGAGTGACTGAGATCATGCTCGTGATTTGTGCTGCTCGTATAAATCCACGCAATCTCCGTTCCCCGTCTGCCGCGTGTAGCGCCGTTCGTCCTGCTGCGATTGTTGCGTCTGCCAGTTCTTGTGCTGACGCGGCAAAGGAGAGACGCCGGCGTGAGGACGAGCGAGTCGAAAAGAGATTCAACTTTTACATTCAGACTCAATGACTGAGTGAGCGAGCGCTCAGGTTTGACAGGGATGCTGCTGGGTGACCTTAACGTGAACCGGCTTACAAACCGCGACGGTTCCCTGCTGCATACTTCAGGCACCGAGCCAATCTTTTAATTACTTGTGCTTTGGAGGCAATATAACATTTTTCCAGCAGCGAAGAAGGAAAAAAAAAAAGAAGCTGTGAAAATGCTGACTTGCTGCTATTTCCTCAGTTTGTGGGCTTTAGCGCAGACCGTTCAGAGGAGGGACTTTAAGCTGCTAAACGCTAAACAACTTTCAATACGGACAGCCCGCGGCAGTTCTTTTAATTTGCCAAATTAACTCTCATCAAGCAATTGTGTGACTGCGGAGAGATTGTCAAACATCTGTTCTTCATCTGCATAATGTGGGGAAGCGTTTTGGTTTTGTCAGATTTCAGAAAGCGGCGAGCGGTTTGACGTACTCCTTCCTGCGGGCGGACTTGCGCTTCTCCTCGTTCAGCTCATGGGCGGCAGCGTCCCTCAGCTTGACCTCTGACCCCGGAGCCGTGGCCGGGATGATGTCCAGCTGCAGATCCTTGCTCTGGGGGAAATGAGGAGAAGGTGAAAAGGACGGAGAGTTTTACCCATTTTACAAAAATGTGTGCGACGCTCACAGCTTTGTTGGAGTCTGAAGAGATGCCCAGGGCCTTCTCCAGGCTGCAGCGGTACTTGTCCATCCTCAGGGAGAAGTCCCGGTACCGCTTGTCCACCGCCGTCACCCATTTCTTGATCTCGGTGGCGTGGCTGTGGCCTTTCTCGCAGAAGCCATCGGCCAGCTGGATCAGGAGCTTCACACGCTCCTTGGTTTGCTGGGGGGAGAGAAGCTCGGCATTCACACACACACATCGAAACTATCGCGTGTGTGTCGTGTCAAGGCGCAAACCTTGGCTGTGATGTGGAAGTCCTCGTGCTCCTTCAGCAGCTCCTGCGTGTGGTGGATGCTGGAGCCGGTGGATGTGTGTGTGGACAGGTAGAACTCCCCGGTGTCATGAATCCACTCCAGCGCCTTTTCACAAACACACACACAGACGCGAACATCAAGCACACATTCATGTAACATTTGTCTTCCTTGCACCCACGGAGGGGGTTTCCTGTACCTGTTTGGCGCTGCGTTCAAACACCACGTACTGCTGACACTGGTCCAGCCGCCGCTTCCTCATGGTCCAGAAGTGGAGGACGCGGTTCTCCCTCTGCAGGAGCTCATTCAGGATGTCTTGAAACACAAAACGAAGGTTTGTTTCAAAAAATTGCTCAAGAAAATGATTCTGATTTAAAAAAAAATAAAGAAAGAAAAAATTGTTATTCAAATCATAAAAAAACCCACTACACCTGAAGTCTGCAGGTTAGCTGTTCCAACCCCTCCTAACCTATCAGCTGCAACGGCTACTCACTTTTAACCTGCTGCTCCGGCGCCTTGACGTGACTCAGCATCCCGGGCATGTTGACGCTGTTCCTGTGCATGTACTTGAGGAAGACGTCGGCGTTTCTTCTGGCCAGAGTGCACGCCTGGCGGAAGGATGGACGTGAACGTCGATATCAGACTTTCGGCCTGAAACTCAGCTGTGACTCAGGCGTCCTCGGTGTTTTGCGTTACCTTGAGGAAGGCCTCTTTCTGCTCCAGGTGCTTGCTGATCATGGGGGTGACGTGTTCCGTTTCACAGTTGGGTCCCAGTTTGTCGGCTCCTCCGCACCAGTCCTCCTCTCTCTTGTACTCTTGCTCCAGGCTCTCCAGCACGCTGCACACCTGCGCACAGGGAGCAGTCCACCTTGCTGAGGGTTCTTCTCTTTACCGTTGGCTCAAAATGCAAAAAATAGCGAGAACTCGAATCGGGCCAAACCTGCTCAGAAGTTTTGTAAAAGGCCACAGAGGCATTGACCAGCTTGAGTCGGTCCTCCATCTTCAGCATGAGCTGCTGCCAGTGGGAGGCCACGCTCTCTGCACAGTCTCTGATCAGGTCCATGTCGTAGTGGTTGGCCTGGAGCAGAGCCTCCGCCTTCTGCTGGACCTGCAGGGCACTCTGGTGGGTTTTCTGCGCGGCGAGAAGAGGTGGCAGAATAAACAAGCTGAACTTTCTCAACAGACAACAAGTTGGGATGACTGGATGAGCCGTTACCTCGATGGCATGCTGGAACTGCTCGTGTTCTCTCTGCAGCTGTTCTGCTTCCTGTAGCGAGCTCGCCGTGATGAGGCCCGCGTTCAGCATCGACTCGCCGTTACGGATCCAGCCGAGCACCTGAGACAATACACACACAGAGGAAACATTAAACGTTAGACTGATTGTTATTATTACGTGCCGCCTGCAGGTGGCGCCTTGCTGCAGGTTGCAGGCTCTACCTGCTTGACTTCAGCCTGAAGGTGTCTCAGCTGGACACACTGCTCCAGGTGCCTGCGGTGCTGCTCCGCCGCCACGTCCAGCTCCTGCTGCTTCTCATGGAGGAACTCCAGCAAGTCCTGCACCCGCGTGGCCATGTCCACGTCCCGATCGCACAGCAGCTCCACACCTGGACACGGGACACGCCGTCGTTTCACATCCTGGCACGAATCTCAACTAGCTGCAGCAGCAAACACTGATGCCTCTGCAAATTTTAAACGAGCTGTTCAGTATTAAACGTTATTAGCTGCTCTGCGTTGGACACACGTGGCATGATGTAACCGTTCCTTGTGCGCAGCACCTATTAGCATGTGAGATCACAGGTGAGTTATTGTGGTTTGTGAGTGGGCGCCTCTCATCACAAACACTGACTGCATCCGACCCGCGACGCCTACACAGTATCAATATTAAACTAATGCAGCCAAACACAGAAATGCGATGCGGTGCGGGCTGCATCCTGCCTTAACCCTCGGCCGGATGAGGACGACGACGCCGTCTGATGTGGCAAACCGGCGACGGCCAAACGGCTCGCCGGCGCTACTTGAGATCACTCGAGAGGCGGATGAAGGATCGGGGACAAGGTCAAGAAAATGTGTTTTTAAAAAACTGAAATAACAAGAAAAGTTGGCAAAGCTGTATTTTTTTTTTTTTTTTTTTTGAATGGAGTGAAGATGATGAAAGACAATGAAAACTTCGAGATAACATTTGGGAAAAGGGCCATAAAAATAAGTAGTCATGATTATTTTTTCTACTTGTAATAAGTAGAAAATCTCTCCATAAGATCTGTATTATTAGATACAATATTGAAATGGAGCGAAGTTATTTTCCAGCTTTGTTCACTCACCCGAGGCCTGGACTTCGTTGACGTACTGCAGCAGCTCCTGTCCCTGGTGGATGACGTCGAAGGTGAGGTTGTTCATGGTCAGCGCCTTGTCGGCGTGGTGCTGCAGCCTCTGCTCGGCCAGCGTCAGGTCCTCCGTGTCGAAGTCGTTCATCTGACCCGTCAGCTCCTCGTTCCATGACTCCAGGTCGGAGATGATCTGAGGAGGACCGATGGCTTCAACATCGGCACGGGAGGCTGAATTGCTGATTTGAAAACGGCTTCCGCACGGAGACTCACGTCGATGGCGTCCCGCTCGAAGATGCGCAGCTGCAGGAAGAGCTCGAGTTTGATCTTCCTCTCCTGGAAGAGCTCCTCCATCTGCGCCTGGGCCTCGTCCAGCTGCTGGAGGACGCTCTCGATGTGGTTGATGGAGCTGTTGTGGGGCGTCTTGTTGCTGGAGATGGCAGAGTCCCTGGAAGAGAAACACGAGACTGTTCAATCCACCAAAATATACAAAACAATTTACAGCAAATGAAGGGAACAAAAAGAGCAGAGAGGGCAGAGGTCAGGTGGCACCCCTCCACGATCAGTCGCACTGAAACGCACACCCTCGCGTGCACACGTGTGGCTCGGTTCTGCACGAGACGCATGGAGGGCGTGTGGCGTGACAGCCGCCTCAAAGGGAGACGGCCGCACGATCAGGCACGTGTTTGTAAAGGAAGCAATATTATGTAAGGATTCGCAGAGGAGCCGATACAACAGGAAGAGAGAGAGCAAGATGGAAGAAAAAAAATCGAAAAGAGGGGAACTGGAAGGAGGGCAGGAACATCCTCTGCATAAAAATAAAGCAAGACGGTGAGGGTCAACTTCCTCCAATCGTCAACATCGAAGACAGACACTTTGCTTGCACATTTTCAGCTTTTTTTTTTTTTTCCTGCAGAATTTCACTGAAAACCTTTTCCAACTGAAGCTTCGCTGCCAAAGCTCTGCTGAGAGAAGACTGGAGGCCCACGGTTATGTAAGAAGACATACAAATCTATTGCTTTTCATCCACACTGTGAAGCTGAGGGTCACTGCATCATCATCATCATCATCATCATCTGTCACTGAGCGCTCCAGTGATTTCTCAGGATGATTGATTTCATTAGTTTGACCTGTTCAACCTGCTGCCTGTTCGCACTGATAGTAGCAGAGCCGGATGTATTTTTGGACTCAAAACAGAAGCGAGATTAAGTCTTGTTCTCCATTCCTACACGGCCGGATGTATGAAGCTGGCACCTGAGCTGCTGAATGAGGTCCTCTCCCTCCTTGATCACGTTGACGGTGACCTGCAGCGTCGTCTGCTGCTGCTGGCCGAAGCGCTTGATCAGATCCTGGACGGCCTCCACCGACTCGGCGTAGACGTCGTCCAGCAGCTCCTTCTGGAGATCCTCCAGCCACGTCCACAGCTACAGGGCAGGAAATCGCATACAGTAAGTGAATATTATTCTAATTAAGGCATTCTAAACAAACTAGTACTATAAAATAAGTTCATATGAAAGACTGGCTCTAACAGGGGGACAGTGGACACTTCTGATTGTTTACGTGTTCAAAATAAAGCGTCTAATTAAGTTCTCATCAAAAAAATGCCGTTCACTGTGTATGGATCAGCCATCGCCAATAAAGTCAGGGTGATTTTCTCTGGGACTGATTGGAGTCCTGTCAGAGGAGATCTGAGCCTTTCGTTTCCTTTATTAGAAACAATCGTCTCCACTTGTCAGCAAGCTGAATTTGGAGTTGATAGCCAAGAACCACTCGATGCAACAGTGGGAAATACTGCTCAACTTCAGATGATGAAACAGTCGGAAAAGTTTCGTCCAGTCTGCTGATGGAGCCACTTAACTAACTGTGAAATGGTTTGGATTTCATCCCCTCCTCTGGAGAAATAACTGAGCAGAAACAGAAGCAATACGCGGACCAGAGGGAGGGTTCTATCAGCCCCTATCATCATCTTTTCACCAAAATCATTCTCACTTGAGAAGATCTAGAAAAACATCCACAGGTTGCGCATTGTTTCTCTCTATCTCTGACAAATAAAGCCCACCACACACACTCTCCACATTTCACCGGGTGATTATTTCCCAGCCCACCGTCCACTCCAGCGCTGCGTCACCCTCTCTGCCCACCTCTTTGACGTGCGTGTGGAAGGCGACAGACATGTCCAGCAGGACTTTGCGCTGCTCCACGCGGCGGACAAAGTCTTGGATGCGGTCTTCGAGCTGGTGGGCGGCCTGGTAGATCTCCTCCGGGTCGCACTCTCCCGTCTGGGCCAGCTGCTCGGCCGCCTCCAGCAGCTTGTCTGCATTGGTGTACGTGTTCTAGTCCCGGGAGAGAGCGGAGGGAGAGCGGATTAGCGCGTACAGCTCGCACAAATGTGTCTTTGAAGGTGAGCGGAGGGTGAAACGGAGCAATCAGGGGTGGAACGAAAAATAAATAAATAAATAAATAAATAAATGCAGGATGGAGGCTGTGATAGCAGAGCTGCACAGAGAGAGGTCAGGACAGGAAGTACAACTGGAGAGTGAAGGTGAGGGAAAGAAAAAAAACAAACACAAACAAACAGCTTCTATGAGGCTGGATGTCAAAAGATTAATTTTAATATTTTCTGATAAAAGCTCATCTGTGCTGGTGGAGTCATTAAAGGTTAGAGGAATCGTTTTTCTAAGATCCCTCACAAGCAAAGGTCCTGCTTTAAAATGACTTCTGACTTCTTCAGTGGTTTGCAGTCTTGATATTTACAGTTATTGAGGTTTTATGAACCAAAGTCTTCCCAGCAGAGTTTGACATTCCCTCTGCAGCTCTGTTTGAAGCCGTCTTCAAGGATCGTTGACCTATTTTACCTCACATAAACAGATTTCTAGAACTCGAAATAGCATCTTCTATATTTCCAACAGATAAAGTGCATTTCATCTTATTCACAGCTGCTTTATACTGAAATATATTGACCTTTAAATATGCATAAGTGAACATAAATTCAAATTGAACTAAAAAAGCTCATTACTGGCAGCATGGATGTTTTCTCATCATGCTGGTGAGCCTCTTTGCCTTCACACAGGAAGTGCCCTACCTGCGCCACTTCCTCAAAGTCCTCGTGGCGTTTCTGCAGGGCCCGGGCTCGGTGGAGAGACTTTCCCACACCGGTGTGTTTGCTGAGGAAGGCCTCTCCGTGGTTCTCGATCCAGTCCAGCACCTGTGCAAGAACGCAACCGAACAGTCAGTCGTACAGCGAGTGGGTGAGACGGACAACCACAAGGGGGTGCTCCGAGGTGGGGCTTGTGTGAAAAACGTGTGGACGGTTTTCAAAACTGTGCTCAGCGGCCAAAACAACAGAATGATAGTTAACAGTATGTGAGGTGCTGCCCTGAGCCCGACTTCACACGCCCGCCCCCCCCCCCCCCCCCCCCCCCGCCCCCCCCCCCCCCCCCCCAATCCCTGCACTCTGTGTCCGTCTCGGCTTTTAGCGGATGAACAGCATCTGCACGGACATATGACCCAATTCAGTTGCCATAGCAACAGTTGCCATGTCGACACATTCAGGAATGCCCGTGGTTTTTGTTTTTTTTTTTTTTGGACTGTAAGTCACTGTATTATCATATTGGACTGTTGAATTGTGGCACGCTCGCCGTTCTCGTTTTCCGGCTGCTTTCTTTTCCTTCTGCGCTGAGAAAATGAACATTTGAGGCATTTACTCAGCATTCCTGACGGAGGAACTCGCAACTTGCTCAAGGACGATGAAACAAACGTGACTGTGGCTGAGATCAAACCCTCCATTCGGTGCTGAATCCTTCTACCCAGTAGGCTAACCTGCAATTTTCGCATTACTGTTTTACTAGCTGGAAAGAATCTGGCAATTAAATTTGGCCCTGTAACCTGTCAGCTTGAGGAGCCTTACAGTGGATACTATGGAAGTGTGTGTGTGTGTGTGTGTGTTTACCTGTTGGACATCCTGCTGAAAGACGCAGAGCTGCAGGCGCTGGTGCAGCCGCACCTTGCGGTGCTGCCAGATGTTCTCCAGCTGCCGCTGGTGGTGCAGCACCTCGTGGATGATGTCCAGGACGTGGTGCACCGCCTTCGAGTAGTTCGCCGACGCCGTCAGGGAGTCGGCGCTGCCCGGGGTCAAAGGTCGCTGCAGCTTGTCCAACAGTGCTTTGCCGTCTTGGCTCACCTGATGGTGGACAAATACACATCCAACAACCAGCAGAAAGAGTTTACACACTTTTATAACTATTTCTATGCCTGTAAAGAGAGATGTAAGGCTGCATTAGTGTCTGCTGGTGTGAATGGCTCACACATCTGGTAAGGCTCTGTCACAACGCTGGAGATCGTCCCAAAGTTTTACAGCAACATCTGCTTCTATTGCAAATTGATTATTTGAGGAAGAGATTGTTGAACAACAGACAGCGAGGCTTCACTGTATCAGAGTCCAGGCGTTGAACTGATGCCACCTTTCACTCACAGAAAACAACCGGCTCATTACAAAGGTGAAAATACTGTTTCAATCCTCATCAACAGTTCATCTAAAACACAAACAACTCCTTAACCCAGATTGGAATTACTTTAAAAACGACTGGAACACAATGATAAACAATTAGGGTTGAATTTTTGAAGTTTTTTTTTAGTTTTCCACTTTCCTACTATCGATATAAAGTTATTTTGGTGGTTTTAAAAAACTTCATAGTTTCTATAGTTGCATTGAATTGTTTCACCTGATTCTCTAAAATTACTTAGTTTTATTTAACTGGTGTGTGAAATGTGACACAAGGAGATCTGCCATCACATGTTGACCAAAAGCAGAACAAATCCATTTAAATGCTGATTAGCAGACTGAGAATACGTTCACTATCTCACAGTAAAGTTTAACAGGAACTGAGAACTTACAAAACAAAGGTAAATGTAATTCATATTCTAATGAGGAGGTAAATCAGACAGAGCTAAGTGTACTCAAACCTTACATAACCAAAACAATGCAGCAAATTAAACTCTAACATTTCATTATGTAACACCGCAAGTCTTGTTCACAAGTCAATTTTTAGAAATTGCTGCCTAACCCATCATGGAGGCACCCGTTAGACAAATGTGAGCACATTACTCTCCAAACAGAAAGTGTGTGTGTGTGTGTGTGTGTGTGTGTGTGTGTGTGTGTGTGTGTGTACCTCGGAGTATGCCGCGGTGATGTGTTCGTACAGTCCCTGATGATGGTGGATGGCGTCTTCAAGGTCTTGCAGCTCGGAGGGCAAATCCACCTCGCCGCACGCTTTGCACCACGAGTCCACGTTACCCATGTACTGCAGGGGGAAGAGAGAGAGACACACACACACACACACACACACACACACACACACACACACACACACACACACAAACACACACGAAGCGTTTCACACTGGACGTGGCGTGAGACACGAGGAGTCATACTTTAATCGCACAGAAAAATCACCTTGGGATTATGTTTGCTTTGCATTTGGAATTCCTGAGAGTTTTTCTGACACTGACAGGCGGTGACTTCCTACAACCCGCTGTGCCTCCGACACCCCCCCCCCCCCCCCCCCCCCCCCCCATCCCATCACGGGGGAGGGATGATGCACAACAAAGCAGCAATCAGTGAGACTGGCCAAATCGGAAAGTTCAACTGATCTCCATTTAATTAAAAGCTTTTCTGGAGCTCTCCCATGACGCCGCGGAGAACATCCATGAGCAGAACAAAGGCTTGAAGCGAAGCCGTGCGTATGTGGGAGGCGATAAAGGTTGGGGTGAATCCTTCGGGGAAAAGGCCGCTTCTATTTCAGCTCACAAACATGAAAAGGCCGCCCTGGTGACGGTGATATTCCAGGTCGGAAAAGTCGAACCGCACATGTTCCCGTGTCGGGATTCTGGGCCGGGAATGGTTCCACAGCGGTTCCGCTAATGAGCACAGACCAAAACAGCAGCACCGACAAATACTTCACTGCCATCCTGCAAAGCTTTATGTAAATATTATGCTAATGGCATGCATATGTTAGGCTTTATGGATCTAATGAAGCCAAATGGGTATTTTACAACCTGGAGAGTGTGAGCTTCGGTGTTCTCGTTCAAACGCGAGTAAAGACGAGGTCAACGTGTCCACCGGCTCCAAACACATCGATTTCACGTTTTCTCAATTCTGCTCCCATTAAAATACACTTCAGAGATTAGTTTTCACGTTTTCCACAGTTACTTCAGCAAATTGGCACGATAATTGGTCCTGTGAGTTGAACTGGGCTACAAATCTGATATTTTAGCTGTTAGAGAATAGAGAATACAGCTTTTTCTTTCATCGATTTCTAAAAGTCCTTTCTATACTGCATTTGAGTCAGACTAGAAAACATGATACTAATAATTACGAAATACTTGTGTAGAAAAGACATAAATGGTATAATATAACAAACTGAATGTCTTTTCACCTAAAGCATATTTTGGAAGTATTTGAACAACCCATGAAATGTCAGAGTTACTGTATTTGGCATTATTAATATCTGACATTTGCAGCAGCCAAACCTCTGAGTAGGTGCAAAGGAATCACCAAAAGGCTGCAGATGTATTTCTGGTGCAATAAGGAGAAATCTACATGAAGTAATGACTGGACGATCAGCTCAAAACTGGGGAAAAAAGAAAGAAAACAAATCTCTCAAATGCGACTTGATGAGTCATACTTGCACTTAAAAAAAAAACCCTGAATGATTCCTGTATCAACACATCCTGCTCTCCACAGATCCTGTTTTTCATCTTCGTTTCATAATAGAACAATCGATGATTTGGACGTTTTTTAGTTAATAGGGAATAGAGTTTCAAACAGTTTTAAAAAGTGAAGGGAGATAATGGAATATATGTGGAAGTTTCACTGACTCCCCCAGTTTCCTCAACCTTTTCCATGCCGTACCTGGTCACATTTCTGGTGGAAGGTGGCCGACATCTCCAGCAGCGTGCTCCGCTCGTCCAGCGCGGCGGCGAAGGCCTTCCACTCTTGCTCCAGCTGGCCTGAGATCTGCTTGATCTGCTGCGAGGCGTAGTGACCCGACTCCAGCAGCCGGTTCCCCACAGACATGATCCGGTTGATGTTGACGTACACATTCTGGACGGCGGGACGGTCGGAGCGTTAGTGGTGAGTGAGAACACATTCAAGATAAGAATTTTGGACGAAATGCGGATGAGTGGAGGGGGCGCTGAGGGATAATCGGGCTGCTGCTACTGTTTCGCATCCCAGCTCATGCGGCTACACCGGCCCCTCGTCTCAACAGTTTCATAATGGTTATGTAAGGCCGACTGTGGATAGAGAATAGGATTACTTAATACCTGGTTGTGTTGCTGCTGCTTAACGTGTAGAGAATGTGTGAGTGCACGGAAGCGCGCAACAAACAGCAGAGGTTGTAGCTAAGTGCAATAACTGTATTATTATACAGCGTGGGGCACGGACTGGAGTCCAATTGGGCGGAAAGCTTTCCCTCCCACTGCGAGTCGCTGTGTGTGCGCGCTGCGCGTGTCTTACCATGCAGTTCATCGCGAAGTGGTTGTGCTGGGTTTGCAGCTCGGCGGCGTGGGGGTGGTTGTTGCCGATCTCTGTGTAGCCTGCCAGGAACAAGCCCTTGTTGTGCATGATCCAGTCAAACATCTGACGACGACGGGGCAGACACACAAATACACAAAGACAGAGAGAGAGAGAGAGAGGGGGGGGGGGGGGGGGGGGGGGGGGGGAGTTAGCCGGCCAAATGAAAACATGCACACTCGGATCATCTGTAACTTGTACAGATCGCTGCAGGCACAGGTACAAACACAAACAGCTGGGCCCGAGCCGTGCGGCGGAGTGTGTTTGTGCGCCGCTGCGGTGCTCACACACAGTTGTCATCTTTCCAGGCCAGAATACAAGAGAAATGGACCGCCTCTATTAAGAGTATCCTCTCAGGTTCTCCGAGAGAACAACTGATGGCCTATGGTGTCCTAGCAACAAGCTCCTACTACTGCAGTGTATCCAAGACTGCAGCTCGCTCGGTGTTGCTGCAACCCGCTACTTTATTCCACTCGCTCAAACGTGGATCTCTGAATCTCTTCCCCCCCCCCCGACTCTTTCTATTTTGTGCTGCAGCTGTCAACGTCTGAGCTGTCAGCTTGGCAGCCGGAGTAGGTGGCCGCGTACCTGCAGGAGCTCCCCTCCATCTTCCCGTCTCTCACGCTGAATGGTACTCGAGTGTAACGCCATTTAGTTTTTTTTTTTTTTTTTACCTCTGACTCCGGTTTTATTGGTGGCATTAAAGTTAGAAGTAGTAATCCAGGATGAAAACAGAAGAGCAATATCGGTTCGTGACGGCTCCACAATCAGCTTCAATCAATGCCCCTCTGTGGGTATAATTAAGTTTTTTTGTCTCTATCGGCGTTTGTCTGCCCTGCAGTGATCGCCAGCCGGGATTATGGATTACCGCTACATCACTCCTCACACTCGGCCGTTCGCGGCGGCCCACCGACCTTCTCGGCGTCCTGTTCGAAGAGGCGGAGCTGGAAGCACTGGTCCAGCTGCAGCTTGCGGACGTGCCAGGCCTGGTGGAGGTGCTGCCGCGTGGAGTGCAGCTTGTCCAGCAGCTGGGTGATCCGGGGCACCAGGCCCTGGGTGTCGGCGTTGCACACCCCACTGCCGCCGCCGCTGCCGCCACTGCCACCGCCGCCGCCGCTGCCGTTACGATTGGAGAAGGACTCGCTGCTTTGTATGCGCTGGAGCAACCTGGAAACAACCAGTGCATCATTACGCTTTTTATTAACACTTAATATTTGCTTTGCTTTGTGTTATGTAAGATTAATGTTGCATTAACAAGGCAAAGATAATAAATATGACATTTCATTCATAATATGCAGGATCTTCATCTGCTTTTGGAAATTATATTCTAATTATCCAAGTTTAGATTCAACTTAACTTTGAAAAATTTTTCATGATTTACAGTTCAAATAAAGTTTCATGTAAACACCGGCCTTTTCACCAATTCCACCTCTTTCATTCCTCTCCCGTCATCGCTGGCAGATTTAAGCGCAAACCTCTCATAACCTGACCTCCAGACTATTCAAGATATCTATAATTTCCCCCAAACTACCATAAACAGACTACTGCAGCGCGAGCGTCCAATCACAGAGTTTAAAGTAACGTAAATAATACACAGTCACACTGAACAACTGCCAGATATTTATGGAGGAAATTACACTGTAAAAACAGGCAGGCGCTCATTGAAAATTTCTCAACAATACTACAGTCAAAGACATGTAAAGGTAGCCAGCCTATCCTCTAAAACGATAAAAAAAACTGAAGCAACTTTCTTCCAGTTGGGCATCTTTGAGAAGCTTTTCTAAGCAGGCCTGACCTCACAGCAAAAGCTGGAATAAACAGAGTTTATTTCCTTTGCACAAGATGTAAATAAATGAATATGCTTGAGCTAAATCTAATATAGACACTGAGCGCTGCAATAATAAACGTTATCTTCACACATACAGTATATATTTAAATCTAAACTAATGCACCATCTGCACGTCTTTTAGCTCCCTCACAAAGATTTGATCCTCCACATTCAGTTTCTGCAACATGAGCATAAAAAGGTGAAGTGGAAGAGAGAAACGTAGTCCTTCACTTTCACTTCTATTCTCCTTGTGAGCAATATAGCAAAGCTGGATTTTTTTTTTTGTACCTCTGTCCTTCAGTGTCGAGCTCCTCAATCGGAGCTTTTATGACTTTCTTCTTCAGAGTGGCGTGTTCTTCTATCATCCGCCTGGCTCCTTCCAGATCCTGTGGAAAATCCTTCCTCGACACGGTTTCTTGCATCTCCTCCAGTCGGGCCAACATCTGGGTGGCGTGGCCGGAGAACTCCTCGAATGCTACTCGCACCTGAAGGTGAAAGAGAACGCCGCGCTTGGGTTAGACGACTTAAAATCCCGAATGGCGCGTCTTCAAAACAAACAAACAAACTAAAAAGCCGTCTGCCTCCTCATGTGTGTGTCTTTGAAGAAATCCTCGGCAGCAGATTAGAGATTGAGCAGATGGCTCTGATGGAGGGGGACTGGCGTGCGGGTCTCACCTCGATCCATTCTTCGTGGTTGTAATCCAGACTGCCGTCGAAGTCCGCCGTGAGCTGTGAGGGGTCCACCACTTTCGTCAGGCCTTCTAGTGACACCATGGTGGTCTGGAGGAGGGACGAAAGCGGGGACAGGAGTTTGAAGGAGCTTTCGTTGGACTTGGGCTAATGTCACTCACTTCAAGTGAGAAATGCTTCTAATCTGTCCTCTGAGTAGAGACGCAGGCAATCCTTCACTCCTGAATTGTTGCAGTGCTTTTATTTATTTACAGCAGAAGCCTTGTGATTACTGATTTCAGCACATTTTATCCTCTTCCTTCTAGTTACACCAACATTTAAAGCTTCATCATAACAAGACTTTAAAAAAAGCAGCCACAAAATATCAGCAGACACACGTCTCTGCCCCTTCTACCCTTAGAATTAAACACTTTGCAAACTGGCGTCGTTTTCTCCGTGATCAACTTGTTGTCGTCCTGGGTAAAAACTCTGATCTTCCCCACACGACAGTTGCAAACATTACAATATCAATTTCAGAGAAGCACCGAGGAAATGTCTCCCCGTTTGGTTTCAGTGCCTCCGTGTTTCTGCTAACCCACCTCCGCACAACACCCCCACACACATGGCCAAAGACGGATTGGAGACGGAACGGAGCTGGATCGGCTTTGTGTGGGCCTAACAAAAGCAGAGACTCACCGTTGTCCTTGGGTTAAAGGAAGAAAAATAAAAGGAGAGTGGGTCTTGCCAGGGGAAAATACCGATACAGCCGTATTTGCCATTGTTGCTACTTAATTGATTTGTATGGATGGCTTGAGCGTGTGCCAGGCGGAGCACGTTCTCCCCCCACTGAATTACACGATTTATCAACAATCAAACACAGTCATCTGAAGAAAGGAAAGCCCTCATACAGCTCACTTCACTGGGCTGCAGTTTTAGAAACAAGAAATCTACATGCAAATTCAATGTAAGATGAAAAGATGGGGGGGGATATCCAGGCTGGGTTACATGACAACATGTGCACATACGATTACACATGCAACGTGGCCAATCAATGCCCCATGTGACACGGCAGGGCGGCTGGGGAATAATTGAAGCCTGCCCTGTGGCTACTCTTCCTATCAAAGGATCGATAGCTTATCGTTAGACCACAGCGGACCTGTGTGCAAAAACGAGGGAACAATCGGAGCCATTTCCACACGGCTGCATTCACCCGCACCGCCAGGCTGCTTTCCGGGGGTCAGAGCATGTGCTACATTATCCACAACTGTTCCCATGTTACAGCAGTGGAGTTTACATAGGAAGGAGATAATGTTGATCGTTATCATATTAAGAGGGACCGAGGGTGAGGGCTCCTCATCAGGCCTGCATCGGAGAGCATTCAGTTAGCAGGCTATGAATCAGGAGCGGAGAAAGCACACTGCTGCACATTCTGAGTATAAACAGGAGGAAAACACACCTGCTCTGAATATATGCAACTAATTAGCTGTGCAGATTTAAAAAAAAAAAAAGGATACTGACAGCATCACAATGCTCGTGATCTGCTATTTGCCAGTTTTGGGCTTGAATGTGATGAAATGATAGAGACAGCTGGCTGGTGATGTACGCCGCCCGGAGAGAGAGAGAGAGAGAGAGAAATGATGAAATGTGCTGACAATGAGCAGCTCGGGTAAGTGGAGGGAGAGTTGAGGCTGCGGGGTGGGGAGGTGGGGGGGTGTGGGCTGTTGTCACAGCTCAGCTGACAGCATATTAGGAGAAAATGGTGGACTTTTTTCTTTTTACCACATCCAGAAGCCAGCTGGGTCTTTCACTAACCAGCCTTTACATGCAAATCCTGATTTCTTTCCTCGTCTATATGTGCAAAACACCCAATGGAGAAAGCTCGCAGCAAGATCCTACCTCGAATTCGAACTTGGAGCTGCCGAAGTTGGTCCTCTGCTTCTGCCAGAAGTTGTCTGGTTTGATGATGAGGGCGACGTGGATGCAGGAAGGGAAGGACTCCTGCAGGATCTTCAGCAGAGGCTTGATGCTGTCCCACTTGGAGCCGCGCATATCAACGATGACCGTGAAGCCATGTTTACACACCTCCTCGCTGGGGACGGACGGGGGGAGGATGATGATGATGATGATGATGATGATGGCGGTCGGCGAGAGTGGGAGGAATTAAGAGAGAAGATTGGAGGTGGGGGGGGAGGGGGGTGGATCCAAGAGCGATTGGAGAGAGTATAATCCAGAGAGAGACAGATGACAGGCGTGGGAAAGGATGAGTGAGGGATGATGGAGAGGACAGACAGAAGAGAAGATGAAAAAGGGGAGAGAGAGAGAGGGGAGGGAAAAAAAAAGGAGAATCAAAACAAACAGTGAGATGACGCATTTTCTATACTGTGAGCAGCCTACGCAGTAACCACTCACCCAACACACCCACCCACACACTCCCAACACACACACACTTACATCCACACCCACACGAAAAACACCTGCGAGGGAGTGAGTCACGAACATGTGCATAAATATAAAAAAAAATACAAATCAGCATATTTGTGCAGGAGCAGCCGTTTTCCCCTGAGTGCTGCGCTCCCGCTGACATTATTATCATCGTCTGACAAGAACTACATGTACAGTCCGGAGAGCAGAATCTGCTGCAGTTGTCAAAGACAAACCATCTGTCCTCGGGATTTCAGGCGCAAACTGTGGCTGCTTGAGGAAGAATCTCCCAGTCCTCAGCATATATTTTCTTCAAACAAATCAACTTATTTCATTCGGAGTTCAATTCACTCCTTTTCCTCCTTTAAATGTAAACGATTCTCCAAAACGCCATTCGTCACGCCGCTTCGGCTGCCTTCACAATTGGTACATCTTGTAAAATCTCCACCACATCGTCTTTTTTTTTCTGCAGCAGCGGTGTGCAGATGTTCCCAAAATAGACGAAACATCCCAACATGTGCAACACATGACATGACATGGTGACAGTGTGGCGGCCATCACCCGGATGACAGCAGAACAAGAACATTTGGGATCCATGTGCACACACACACACACACACACAAACACACACGATGTGAGGACGCGGAGCAGATGGAGAGGGTTGGCGGGCAGAGTGGGAATGATGAGCTGACAGAGAGAGGCTTTACCTGGGAGGTGAGGAGCTGCTGCTGCTGCTGCTGCTGCTGCACCGCTTCGGCTACTGCGACACTTTGTTTTGCTTTCACACACACTTGCTCGCTCGCTCTCTCACTCGCGCGCACGCACACATACACACACACCTCCTCGCACATGCGCTCTCCGCTGCCTGTCAGCTTTAATCCCTCCTCTGCTCCTCCCTCCCTCTCCTGCTGCTCTGGAGCCTCCTCTCGGCTCAGTCCTCTCGCTGGGTCCCTGCAGCTCGCTCTTCAGCTATCACACTCGCCGTTTCCCCATCTCTCCTCCTCACATGCGCGTGCCGGCCGCCTCACGTGCTCGCTCGCGGGGCTCCGTGCGCTCGCTCTGGGTTGTGCGTTGAGAGGGGCTTCCCCTCTTCAACGCCAGACGGCACAGGCGCAAAAGGTGATGGATGTGCGTACCTGGGGATGCCGGCGAGGTACGCGATCAGCCTCCTCAGGTCGTCGGTTCGTATTCTGTCGTGGTTGCTTCGTGATGGAAACGTTAAAACTGGACCTCCACGTCTGTCTCTGCCACCTGAGAGAACAGATTAACGCCTTTTTTTAATCATGCATGTGGGTAAAATATACATATTATAATGTAATGCACATAGAAATGACACAGATCGACACAACGTTTACATGCAATGACTTTTATATCTCAAATCATGAGAAGTTTATGTGTTTTCTGCCTGAAGTATAGCAGGCTGTGTATGTTAGATAATCTCATAAATAAGGTCTAAGCTGGAGAACTATGAAATGTTGAGCTCAGCAAATTCTTCTCGGGAAAACATGAAAACATATTTCAGAATGAAATACACCATAACTACTATTTTGTCCTAAAACTACTTTACATTTGCTAATGATGCAACACAAACACGGGAAAGCATGGAATATTACATCTGTAATAAAAGACACTGGAAGAAATCAGCTTAAATTCAGTGATTGATTTTTTTTTTTTCCAGCATTATTGAGTAGAGCAAGAAAACATGGATGGAATGTTTAACAGGAAACAATACAGAATTATGTGGCAATAACATGCTCCATTATCAAACCATACACAACACAAGTCTGGTCCATGTAGCCCCCAACAATCATAAAGGCTTTGAAATAAAAGTCCCTGTGACAGTGATTACAGATATTTTATCAGAAATGTAAGAATTCCCACAAGAGGAAGACAGTACATTTAATAGGAAGAAGACTAAAGTCATATATATATATATACATATCAGTGGCACCTCCATAAGTCGGGGAGAAGCACGGAGTGGAAACATGAAATGCAGCGATTATCGCAGCGTTTCTACTGCTGTCGATGAAGCAGCATGTGAGACACTTTAGATCTGGGCTAAGGCGGTCAGCACTCTGGAAGATCAAAAACCTGTTTCTAAGACTAATTGGTGAATCCAAATTGCACGTGGGTGTGTGTCTCTCGGTGTTTTCCCTGTGATGAACTCATGACCCGTCAAGTGTGGAAAACACCTTCTTCTATAAAGTTCTGGGAACGTCTGAAACGTCCAACGATATGGACGGATGGAGGGACGGACAGACAACTTAAAACTCTGCATACTGAAAAGGGCTGAATGACGCTTTTGATTAGAGAAAACAATCCCCCATAGCTGGAGTGATCCATCTTTTAGGGATCAGAAATATTCACAAAAACTTGAATTCCTTTCGATATGAATGTGAGGACTCAGCCATGATCAAGAATTTCCATACGACACTGTTTTGACGGTGCTGCTGCCGTCTTCAGCCTTCCAGCAGCGCTTGGAATATCAGCTCCTCTTTTTAATTGGCAGCTGGGTATCATTTACAGAGCACGGTCGTGAGGCTCGATCCTGAATATCAGGTACTAGAATAATATTTTGCTCCGCCGCTGCTTCGCTCACGTGGGAACTCGTAAACACAGACCGACTGTGCTCAGCCCACAAATTAGTGAGTTCAGCCGGGTTGCTGCGCGCCTCCAGGCTCGACCCGGCTGCTCGGAGGAGAGGAATCAAACGCTCACGTGGCAACATAAGAGCACGGGAACATGCTGATTCCTTTTTTTTTTTTTTTAAAGAAGGGGGAAAAGATTTGGGATAATAGGCTTAGCTCATTTACCCTATTTTTCAGCGGCGGCTCCTCCCCTGCCTCGCCTGTCCCTCCCCTCCATCATTTCAAAGCCAATTACTCCGCCGGCTACTGCCATGGGATGCGTGAGCCTGACAGTAAGTCATCTCCATGGCAACGCTGGCCCCCGTCTCTCCCGCTTTTTGAATTTTCTGTGCGTCCGTCTGAGTCACCGCCCTCATTGTTGTGATTCTACCTGTGACCTTCGCCGCAGACACGAGGGGACCGCGGAGGAGACTCCCCACACACACTCATTAACATATATTGTTATTCGGATCTGTTGGTGGATGTTTCTCAAGCACATATAGATACACACGATGTACAGGCTCCTCCTCATACGCTGGATGAATAATGTTTTTGTGTGTTGTACAAATAATCCAGCTGGATGTTCTTGGCAGTCCGTGTCTCCGATTCAGCCTCCTGTGAGTTTTCTCTGGCAGGACTTGGGTGTACGTGTGTGTGTGTGTGTGTATGTGTGAGAGCTTGTCAGACATGGCTGAGCTTCACTCGCAGGGGGTGGAGGCAAAAGCCCGGGCAGCCGGAGTGCTCTGCTGCACGGTCCTGACAGGGTGTGTGTGTGTGTGTGTGTGTGTGTATGCGTGTGTGATTGAAGAGGGGTCAGGGGTTAAGTGTCTGGGCCTCAGTCTGACCCCAGCGGCTTGTTATTACATCCACACTGTGTCTGTGTGTGTGTGAGAGAGAGAGAGATGGACAGAGAAAACTTGAACCTCAGGACTCTGCACTTCCTGGTTCCTCGGCTGTATTCACCCTGACCGGAGGGACGAGGTTAGATGGTTTCTAAAACCACACAATCATAATCTTACCTGACAGAAAGGCAACTTTCTCTTTGAGGATTGGAAGCACCTCCATCGCTCTCATCTCCTCATTTCTCCTGAAACCTGCACACACACAAAAAAAGAAGAGACAATGAGATTTAATTCCGAGATTTTCTCAAACGTTCAATCCTTTCGTCACTGTCTGATTGCACAACAACAAACCAAGGATTTTTTTTTTTCCTTGAAAGCTGAATATTTAGGGCAGAGCAGCAGATTAGTTCAGTAATCTGGAGATCAGCTGCTTTAAAACTCCTCGGATTGAGCTCCAGAAGTGTGATTCACACTTAAACACTGACACTGAGGAAAGAGACAGAGAGCCATAAACAGCGATGGCAAAATAGATCAAACCCGGGCACAGGAAAGAGTTCAAGGAGAGGAATGGAGAATAGCTCATGAGGAGAAAACTGTATAAGAAACATTAAAAACCAAGAGCCACGTCAGCTCTTATTAGTAAAATGCACTCCCTGTGTTTCTGCTCATACTCATAAGTTGTGACCTCCTGTCAGTTTAGTGAAACACACTAGTCTTCATCTCTGATACGCCAAAAAAAAACTCCACAGTTTCATCACAGGACATCTCAATAGAAAGCTATATCAACATGATGCAGTGGTTAGCAACTTTGACAGCAAAAGAAAAATATTGATAAATGCACTCAAAATCCATAGCAATCAAATGGTGTTTGGAGAGAATGACCACAATCATTTGGATTGATCTCCTGGGAACCACGGACACCAAAGTGAACTTGTGAACCAAACAACAGACGTACGCCAACATTAACCAACTCATGCTGCGAGTTAAGAGTTATGACCTCGCATGTGCTTCATTAAAAAAATGGTGGACTTTGCCCATCAGCGATGGCGATACTGCTGATGTCTCAGCGAACTAAACTTGTCTCCACTTTCCGTGAAAAACGGCGCTCGCAGTACTTTTCTAAATGGCATTACTGGTGAAGGCCAGCTAGCTGTCAGCTGCCTAATGTGAATACAAATATAGTTACTTTACCCACTTCCACTCTGTTTGCCTTACCTTCCACTACTGAACTGTGACATTTTCCTATAAATATGCGGTGCTTGATCGTATTCACTGGTGAATCACGCAATAGTGGCTGGACCTTCAGTCGCCCTTATGAAAGCCAATATTCATTTTTATCACCACTGGCTATCTAATACACTTTCCGATGAAGAAACACTCTTTAGCACTACTCAACAGGCCAATTTAAATAGTGCTTTGACTGGAGTGAATGATGAGACATAACAGGAAGAAATCCCAACGCAATTAGGTGAACTACAAAAATGTCCCCCTCTAAATGTCAAGGTGGATCTCATGGGTGTGATCGTGTTGCTAATGTTATGCCAGAAGAGAACGAGTAGATGTCAGGAGATGTTCAAACCGCTCACACACAACTCCCTAAACTGATTAAATATAAGATATAAGCTGACATTAGGTGCCATCTAACAACATCAACATCAACATCAGCTCCCAGGTTTAAAACCTCACAAAGATACTGAAAAATAGATTTGGAATCACACACACACACACACACATAGGGGGACAGAATGGGTCCAGGCTTTGTCCTTCAGACACCGCAGAGGTCTGGCATGTGTGACTGATGACCCAGACACGTTATGTTACCCATGTGCCTCTTTGTCTCTCGCTCTGACATCCTGCGTCCGATTAGCTTCCTCCGTCTCTTCATCCTCCCCATAAATGTCTGATAAATAGCGCTGTGCCGCGTCTGCTCCACGAGTTTCAATACAATCTTTCACAACACGTCACAGACACTGCTGAGAATTACTCCAAGAGCCCTGCAGTGTTCTGACTGTACAGTCTTACAATTTGTTTCCATGTGTGACATAATAGGTACTGTAAAAAAGGAAGGAAGAACCTCCCTGTCGTCCTTTTACTATTGTTATTAGATGCGCACAAACACATGGAGCTCAGGGGCACCGAGCTGCATTCCAGTCTCTGCTCTCAGCGTGTTGTCGTATTCACCGCTGTATGCTAATGAGATGCTAATTCTTCTCCTCCACCAGAGGAGATGGATGAGAATCAGGACTAGTCTCTATTTTTAACGCTCCTCTTCCCTCCCCTCATTTGTCTCCAGCCCTCCCTCAGGGTGCCGCACACACACACAAAAAAAGCACACAAATTAGCATGATCAACTACATTTCCCACTGCGCTCCTGTTGCGAGTGAGTTTGTAGTTCTTCACATGGTGCACAGAGGTGGCTGCTGTGGATGCGAAGCCCTCGCTTGGCCTCCGTCTGGGGCTGATCTCACCTTCTGCAGTCAAACCGGGATGCAACTAATGACTGTTTCCTGAACTATTGTTTTCTTGCAAAAATATTTGACAGTGAAATGTGAAACTGTAATTTCCATCTCGCTTTTTGCACAAGTTTGCATCACTTCTTCAGGCAAGTTTGTGAATTCGCCTGGCGGCCTTGTATCATAATAATGTGCTTCAGTAATGAGTGCACATCCCTCTCTTATTTGCAACTGAACCGTCGAGAATAGGCAATTAACAATCCTCTGTTTAAAGATGTTTCTTCAGCTCCTGTTTGCCTGCAGTGTTGCTTAAATTAAAAGCCATGTCTAAATAGTGTGGTTCTCCGAGCGCCAGCTTCCCTTTTCATTTTGTTTTCAATCGGGAGAGAGCAGCTGCGGCCGCATTGAGCAAGCGGCGCTGTGCCTTCGCTCCTTTTGTACGAGCAACCAAAGAGATTTCAATTTTAAAGAACTCTCAAACTCTATTAGACAAGAGCTGGTTTAGTAACCACCAGTCATTTATATTTATGCCTGCAGTGTCTATCCAGCTCAATGATGCAATCATGCTGAATATCGTGGTCAGGGCATGAATTGCAATATATTCGAGTAAATTATGTTAGCGTCTGTGAGTTTTGAGATTTCGTCTTCCTCATTACAGTGTCTTTTCTCTGTCACTTTGAAAATTGCAGAGCACGAACACAATTCATCGCAGTTCAGTCCATCTTTTCAGACACATAATGAACTTTGTACTATATTGAGTACCACACACTCTGACTACCTGGCTTTAATCAGTGTAGACTCCAGTGACACACACTGCATTGAGTTCACCGGCTGCATTTTACAAGCTGTGAAATGTACATTTATGCGCGCTGCTACCTAAACACCACCTCGCGCGTTAACTCCGGTATGAGCTGGATCGCTGCCAGTTATTTACAGCAGCGATATCTCTGCCGTGCGAAGCTAATGATGTGTGTACATCGAGGTGAACGGCAGCATATGAGCGCAAACCGGTCCGCATGCCGTCGCTGTGGAGCGACTCATCTTCTGAAGGAGAGGACAATCTTTGATGTCGTCCGCTAACTTGCCGCCTGATTGGCCGACTGCCGCTGAGCAGAAGGATAATCAAAGGTCAATGAAAAAGCTAATGTTGACGAGATGACAGGCAGAAAACCGCTGCGTGTTTGTGAGTTGGGGGGGGGGGGTTTACAGTGGGAGCTTTGTCGCTGTGTGAATTCGCTACTGTACAGTGAAAAGTAACGGCCGCTGGATTCAGATCTGCCCAGACACACATCGTCTGTTAACGCGCACCACTTTCCACCGCCCGAGTCCTCCCATCTGAACGCCGTCCTTCTTCCAGAGGCTGATTACTTAAACATGAGCGTTCATGTTTACACAAACAGAGACAGAGTTATGTTTACTTCCATTACCTAAAAAGCTCCAAGTCACCGACTGCATGATAATCAAATTAGCTCCAAAATCAGAATCTGCAGAGGATGAGACATCTGTTAGACCTGGAATCACTCAGGTTTTTCTTTGTAATGCTAGTGTGACTCATCAAATTACATCTGAACGTTTTTTTTTTTTTTTTGTCTGAGGAGACAATGAGGCTGACCCTGGACAAAGCTATAATTATTCAAGGTTATTGAACACTTTTCCCATTGAAGACCCGTTCAACTGGAAAATACAGACATTTTTTTTCTTGTTCAGAAGCTAATTATTCATTTATCTCTTCTTCTATGCCAAACAACTGTCAAAACAGTTATTTTCACATGAAATTCTCTTTCATCTTCGTGTAAAACTGTGTCAAACATCTTAAGACTCGTCCTGCAATGATGGCATTTCTTAATCTTGCATCCTACAGACGTGCATGTGCAGCTCTCCATAGCTCAGGATTCATATTTTCACACAAATATTCATACATCAATTAATTTTTCCAATGTGCACCAAGATTAAATACCAACGTTTCTGCTGAGTCCACTTAAGGTAATGACTTCCATCATCTCTGGAGCACGTTTTATGAAGCTCAAGGGTGCATATAAGTTGACGGATCGTGTAAAAGTGTACTTTGGATTGCTCGAGCCACTCCAGTTCAGTTACAGCCATATATTCATTATTTCGGTCTGTATGATTGAATGTTGATGCAGGCGTTCCTTTACATTACCTCAGTTCCTGCTAATGGATACATCTAAGGTAACGACCTTCACTATAAGTGGTTGAGAGCAGATTTTCTTCTCCTACTAAATACTAAAGGTAAGTTTCAAGGCAGACCCATCACTTTCCAGTACTCCGCAGTGCTCTGGGACTGGAGAAAGTGGCACGGCGGCTAAATATAGAGTGTCCGGGTCAAATTCATACACGCATACACACACTCACACAGAAGCTCATAGGCTTAAAAAAGTAGGATTTCTGGGTAAAACCATGAGTTTAAAAAAAGAGAGAGCAAGAGAAGAAAGAAAAAGAAAAACTTGGAAAATTTAAGAGCCAGCAAGTAATCATTATGTCATGACCAGCCAGAAAAAACACAGAGTGTGAGAAAGTGATGAGGGAATCGAGAAAAACGGCGCAAAGCGAGGGGAGGGAAGGAAAGGAAACAAAACTGAGGGAAGGGAAGCTCGAGGAGGAGGCAGAAGTGGACACCGAGACACGAGGGAATGATATATCTTGTCATCGGTCACTGCCAAATAATCCCTCATTCTTTTTTTTTTCTTTTGATAGTGTATTTTTTCAAAATGTAGTTCAAGTACAATCCACACAAAAGTTAAAAATCCATTTCCATCTGGGTGTCTTGAGATAAAGAGTATCAGTAGGAGACAAGGAAGGGAGCGACGGCCTTACAGTGCATCTTTCATTGCCTCCCACTCGCCCGCCCACCACTGTACCTGTCAGCTGGATGAGGGCGGAGCCAGTTTGGGCAAACTGCCACTTGTGACTGCTCGCCCAGCAAGCCATGCTTAATAACTCGTCCATTAATTGTGGAGAGAATCCGTGAGCCGCTGCGGATTTGGCTCTGCTCACTGACGGGAGAAATGCAGACGGCTGCTACCGTCGGCTAATGATAGACTGATGCGGCCGGCGCGCCGAAGGGATCCCGGTCCACTGTGGGCACGAACACTGCGGCTGAGGCTAATCCCGAGATTCCTGAGGGGAGATATTCCAATCCTGCAGACGACCAAAAAACCGCCCGTTTCGGCGGCGTCTATGCATCCGTATGGAAAAGCCGGAGCACACATTTCCAAGCAGAAACCGAGCAGTTAGTGTGGGCCGTTTTGACCGGTGGCTGGCAGACTCCGTGCGCTCATGGTGTCAGCGTGCACCTCAAGTGGCATTTGGTGAGCTGGTAATCTGCCTGTCTTTGGGAAAGGCAGGTTCCTGGAGGTAATCCTCAATGTGTAGGAGGGGCACCAATTATAATATGCCTGCACTGCATTTATGAACCCGAGAAGCTGCTTAGGGATGAGGAAGGAAGACCTGAGTGAGAAAGAGGAGGAAAACCCTTACAGTGCAGGAGAAGCTCTGGAGATCTATAATGTACACACGACTCTCTACTGAGAACTTAATCAATATTAACCATTATTCCTAACAGAGTGCCTGCATGTAGTAGTAGATGTCCGTCAGCATGTATTGAGTCTGGAAATGCATGAAGTTATACAACAAAGTGTGTTCTCAACAAAGGCTTTAAGGACATACAGCAATACATTACGCAAGAAAATAAAATTGTAGGAATGTAATGGTATGAAAACATCAACTGATCAAGAAGAATGTTGTAGTAATATTAAATATATGTCAATACATTATTATTTTCCTTCATAATTATAATATAAATTACTAATTTTCTTTTGCTGTGTTTCAAATCCACAGACGTAGCTGAAAAAGTTATTACCTTGATGATGGCGTTCCAATTCAAGAATACGAAGAAAGCTAAATCCACTTAATCCCAACAGCCTAGATAGATTAAATTCCCCCGCAAGCTTGAAGACAAACACAAAACACCAGTATGATGACTCCCACCATCTCTCAGTTGATTGTGTGAAGCTGGTGAAGCACAGTCATCGCTGGAGCGGCTGCACCCACCAGTTAAATGGGGCAGGGGGTGATAGCGTGATGCCAGAAATGTCAAACATCCTTTGTTGAAGCTCGACGCCAAGACGCCACTGCAGTGCATCATACCAGGTCGCGGCGGTTACTGGGTCGCTAACGTGTGTGTATGCATGTGTGTCAGGATGTGTCAACTCTTTACATACACCTCAGAGACTTCAGAATAGCTGCAGGGGGCCTCTCGGAGGTCAAGTGGGCATTATGCTCACTGATACAACAAAGTAGTTTACTCAACAACACTGCTGCAAGGCTGCCCCACAGCGATTGTGACAAATACCTCAGGGAGGGTTGGAAGGGAGTGTGTTTTTCTGTGTTGGTTGGTGGTGGGGGGGTGCAACAGCTGTCTGGCCACAGACAGATGGGACGGGTGGCACAGTCAGCTGAGGGAAGGGAGGGAAAAGTTGCCAACAGTCAAGCATCTTCTTCATTTGATAGCAAAAAGTGATTACACGCGAGCTGAATCCCATAATGGCTCCCCAGCAGCTGAGCCACCGCGTCCCGTTCTCCTTCGCCGGCTGTTACGGGTCAAGAGAAACCAAAACCCTGCACACGTGTGTGTGCGTCCCCGCATAGCTGTGGACTTCCCACATTCGCGGCGTGCCAGACATTCCTTGCTGAGGGATGTGTGGGAATGGCCAGAATTCCTTTAGACAGGGTGTGGACAGGAATAGGGCGGCCATGACACGGACCCTTGACCATCACACTGTAAAGTTCACTCAGGAAAAACAGATATTGGGCTGGACAGCATACTTGGTTTTTCATTCATGAATGTTGTTTCAATGTGGAAAACTGCCAAATGCAATTAAATCCATTATGGCATTTTAAATTGACAAAAGGGACTTCCTTTTCTGCAAAGACAACTCAACATGACAAACCCTGTTGTGTGGTCGAAAATTAGATTTTTTCGGACTAGATGCAACTTACATACACCATAAACTGGTAAGCCCCGGCTACCCCTAAATCAACAGTAAGGCAACAGTTTTTAGACTTCAAATCAGCCCGACAACCAGCAATTGTAAATATATCAGCACAGGTGTGAACTCTTGTTGAGTTGAAACTGAAACTGCACAGCTGCCAAAAACAGAGGCTATGGGTTGTTTTTCCTGAGATCTTTGCTGAAGCAATAAGTTGTCAAGACAGCCTGCACACCTGTGCAACACAATTTTCAAAAGAGTCTGATGGCGTCAGATCAGGGACGCCTCCACTCGGAAAAAAAAAAGAACAAACAGGTGAGATCAGCCGGTGCGAAGATGTTGGGAGATTTGAGCGGACTGAAAACCACGGCTACCTAAGTTCACACTCCATACTGATTCAGTGTCCAATCCTAGCCATCACTGTCTTTGCTTCTTTGATTAATGCCTGTGAAGAGTTTGCATGTTCTCACAAGGCAAACACATTTTTCTTTCTAGGTACTTCATCGTCGTGCCACGATCCAAACACTATCAGCTGAGGTAAGCTCAAAGTAACTGTGAACTGGAGTTAGACACAGCAGTTTAAGATGATGGAATGAAGGAGGGATGGACAGACGGAGAGATGAATGATGCTTCAACCACATTTAGCAGTGCCATCTTCAAAATTCTCAACTATTATGGCCGTGGCTCTTCTTACATGCAGCTGTTTCTCCGACTCTCTTGTCCAGCTCACAGAAGCTCTGATTGGCTGCTGCACACGATGCTTTCCTGAATGACAAAGAGCCGAGAGGAGCTCGTTCGATTGGCTGCTGTGATCCGACACAGCTGTGCCGCAGTAACAATAAGCCCACTGTCCGTACAGCTGGCAATGACTGTAACACTGTAACACACACAAACAAGTGCATGACCAGTTCACAACAAAGGCCAAGTAATGACAAGTTATCGTTTCGTCTTGTGATTGAGCTTTAATTAACCAGATTTTTTGCTGCTTTTTAATCGTTTTTTTGGACAGAAATGAAAAAACTGTATTGGAAACACTACGAATGGCCCATTTACTACTATCACATCTTCAAAGCTATTTTTCAGAAACGTCTGAAGGTGTTCAATAATTTTCTTTACAACATTCAACACTCTTGAAACTATTTCTCAAGCAACTTATTTGGTTTATTCCAAGAGGGGGAGGACATACTGTAGCTTAAAATACATGATTTTCAACAAGAGATATTTGTGTGGCTGCTCTCCCAGGCTGCATTGAAAATGAGGAGCTGTCGATGGAAACAGGGTATCATTATTCAGAAACACAGAGAAGACAGCATGAGCAGCTCAGTATGTGTGCTCCTTTCCAGTCCACTCAGACTCAGAGTCCTGCTCCAGTTTCCCCCTTTTTGTCCCTAAAATCTGAGTTTTGGCTCAGGAGACAGAGTGAGAAAGGGAGAGGGGGGAAAGGGAGAGAGCCTTCTTTCCCTTGCCTCCGTCTCGTTCTGTTCTCTCCATCCGTCCAGACCTCTAATAGCAGGGTAGACCAACCGAGCGAGAAACAGGCCAGGGTTACCCCAGCGACCCAAACACAGCAGGGGAGGAGGAGGAGGAGGCAGGAAGAAAAGAAAGAGAGAAAGAGCGAGAGAGAGGAGAAAGAAAAGACGGCCTGTTATTGGTGCCAAGAGTTCATTCGTCCGGGTCTTTTAATGCCACCTGATCCTATTCTGACAAGGCGTGACGAAAGAGAGGAGAAGCATTATCTGCAACAGCGGGTTTCATCCGTAAAGAGCCAGAGCGATGGGCGGAAGAAAAACCCAAATTTTACATTTGTACTTCTGCAACCGAGTGTAGCAGACAGTATGATTTGTTAAACAGCGCAGCCATCATTTCAGCTACATTTCAGAGTCAGCCACTTGCAGCTCTGCCTGCTGCAACCACGTCTCTTCTCCAGCTATTCCAATCTAATCGCATACGCCCTCTACAGGAGAAAACTCCACCCTGCACAATGCTGCAGCTCAGTGAAGATTACACCCAAATCATCTGAACAATACATTAGCAGATAAACTATTTGGGTTTCCAGACAGACAGGCACAGCGTGGGGTGTGGGGGATGGAGTCTGGGGGGAGATTGAAAGTGAGACAGTAATGGATCCGCACCAGCTTGGGACACTCCCTCCTCGCAGAGCACATCTGTCTGGGGCCGAAGGCATTAAGGTTATTATGTAACCCCTCTCCCCACTCGATGTTCTCGACCCACTGTCCAGCAACCCATTCAGACCAGTGGCTGAGGAGGCGAGCAGATGGATGGACCTAATCCCACTCCACCGCCACTTGCCTCCAGACCAGGAGGTCATAACTGGTGAGCAGAGGAAGCTTAAGAGAAGCATTTCCCTGAAAGAGTAATGCGGAGTATTGTGTAGATGTAATTGCGTTTGTGCTGTTTTCATATCCGTTTTTTCCACGGGCACTGAAGCTGCTTCTGTCAAAGCCCTGGGGCGGAGGAGCAACCTGCCAACTCACTGTCCTCTTTTGAATCTGGGGTTTGAGCTTTTTTTGGCTTTTCAGTGGTGCTACTGCTGATAATCTCCAGCTGAAGTTCATCGTCAGAGTGCAACCAATTTGTTTTGACATACCGACGGCTCATTTAAACATGGTAGAGCATCTTTAACATCTCACTAGTTATCTGTCTAATTAAAGTGTAAAATCAGAGGCAGATGACATTGATATGAAAGAAGTAACCAATATGACTACTCTTATCTTGTTCGACTTTCTAAGCAAATTGAAAAGGAAGCATAAAAGGGTAACTGATAGAGAGGGGGAAAAAATGTTGAAGGATGAGATGGAAAATTGAGCAAATCAATCATAATAAAGGAGACGGCGTATGCGTCCATCTCAACTAGTCATGAAGAGCCTGCTGTCGCTACGGAGACGGTTGGCTGCAGCCAATCACATTCTGGGGAACACAGGATGTGGTGGTGGGAGACAGAGAGAGTGGGGAGATGGAGGGCTGGAGGCAAAAAAAGAATGAGGGAGGTGTGTGACAATGACCTGTCACTGTCACCTGGCACACTGAAATATTAATCGTGTGTGAGAGTTCTTGTTTTATTCTCCTTGTGGGATCCAAAATCTCACAGTCCAACAAAAGTGTGGAGGTCTGCAACTATGTGATCCAGGCAAATTAAAAAACGGCTGAGCTAAAAGGCTGCGGTCACACCCTACTATTTCCTCTCCGGACAATACACAGCTAGTTTATGGGCGCTACACTACGCAGATGACACTGTGTCGTACCAACAGGCAACCAGGCAGGAGTCAAAGGAAAATAATCTTATAAATCAAGGAGGAAGTGACCAAACACACAAGTCAACAACTACTCGACTTCTCAGATGCTTGAAATCTGAAATACTGCTGTTAAGAACGGCAGTGGCACATGTGTTAAATAGGACCACATGGTGTGAGTTCGGAGTAACAGACAGGGGTTAAATGTTAAGAACATACATGTGACATAAGGAAATGCACAGACGAACAATCAAAGTCATACAGTGTATGGGAGACAATGTTATGGCAATCTTGTGACTAAGTTATTGTAGGAGTAAAAGCTTGTTTTACCTGCTATCTGGCTCGATACATCTCCTTTTGGCTCTTTAGGGAGGGGTCCATCTGTAGACAGAAAAATACAAAATACCATTAACAACAAGGGAAAAAGAAACTGCTTGACATTTTTGACATGTTTACGGCACAAAATTAAACGACTTATCAGGAAAGAACTGGTTAGTTTAGTTAGTCGACAAGTGCAAAACAGCATGTACTGCCACAAAGAGCTTAAACGGGTGGATGTGGTGTAGTTTTTGAGGATTTGTGAAATGGAGCAGTTGATTATTGTTCATTCATCTTTCCATTACACACATCTCATCAAAGTAGACCAGCATTACGATCAAATCAATTTAAAGAAAACAGAAAAGTAAAAGCAGGAAACAACACACGAGTGCTGTCATCAGAAAAACAGATGGTGCAGTGAACCTACAAAACCTACACTACAAACAAAACTAAGACTTCGCTCATGGTGAGGAGCCAGGACCTCCAGGGGAGTTCATAGTCCTGATGATTCCAAGTAACAAGCTGCAGCACAGTCCTGTCATTGAAACAACAGTGCCTCATAAGACAAAGTGAGATCCTCCATAGTCCCAAATGACCTTTCACGCATTCCACTCTGATCAGATACCAGCTTGTCTGCAACCATCATGCTGGATCCAGGAATTTGCTGCACTAGTTACCAGCAACAATCAAGAGGAAAAAGGAGCAACCGAGAGAGCTAATATGTCATAGAAGGGTTTTGCAATTGCTATTCTGATGAAGAGCTCCCCAACAGTCACTTTTAAAGTGAAATAAAAAAGAATATCGTCAACACTGTCTTAGTCACAGAAAACAGACCTTAATTCTCAGAAAGCACACTCATGAGAGTGAATATTACAGCAAGGAAACCTGAATTGGATCCTGTCCGAGAGCTCTAACACAGCATGTTGACTCCGAGCTGGACCTGCACAAGCAGGAGTCATCTTCTCGTCAGCCTGTAACTCATGACTGAGACCCACTGGTTTCTCAGCCAATGCAACAATCAGCGCATTGATCCAGCCTATAGCTTGTGTGTGTCTGAGAGAGGGCCGCTGCTGTGACTGAGGGGGAAGATACGGTCGGTGTCATGTGCTGTCAACATGTAAACAGGCTGGACGCTTCACTGGCTGAGTCAGTGACACATGCTCCTTCTGTTCTGACTCAGTATTAGTCCTTCCTGTTTAAATCAGAGCCATGTACCGAGGCAGAGAGAAGCTGAGAGTTGCACTTACTAAACGGGCCCGTACTGTCAGTGATCTAATTATATGTGCTGGAATTTTGCTGGATTGTGATTTTAGGCTGCATTGCATACAGTACAGTAGAAGTAGACAGATAGGATGCATTTTCCCCCTGAAGTTTTCCATGAACTGAAATGCACTGAATCAAGAACAAAATGTTCACAGACACAGGTTGAACTTTTCTTTCATTACACAAAGTTTTTTTTTAATTTCCAATTAATTACCTTCAAAACCCATCCCATCCCAACTATGCTTGACGCTGAATACGCCGACTGATACAGATGGAGCCTTCTGCTCATCTACTGTGTTTGTTACTTGTGTAATTTGGAACGTTTTCAGGAGACTTACGTATGTGTAGCAAACAGTAATACCACTTATGACCTGTGGGGGCAGTGTTGTGCAGTTCATATGAGACCAGCATAAGAAACAAAGAAGACAAAGCAAAGATTGTGTGTGTGTGTGTGTGTGTGTGTGTGTGTGTGTGTGTGTGTAGACATACAAGCAAATTTACAACGTTGCTTCTCCTGGACATGAGGAAAAACAAACTTTGGGCACATGGGAGTATGAGTGCAGTGACGCATGACAATGTGAGAAATGAATGCAGCAATTTACGTGCGTGAAGGAATGAAGCTAGCCTCGTAAACCAGACCCGCCCACTCCTCATCCACATTTGAATTTGGATTTGGGCTTAGTCTGGATAGGAGTCCATAGAAACTTCTTACAGGGGGTGTCGGTTACTCATTTGACTGACAGCGCACTTCAGCCAATCAGCGCTTCAAAACAAATACGTCATCAAAATGCGTTCGCTTCTCTAAGGGTTAGCATTAGCTCATTAGCTCCAGCTTCTCTACACGCAAAGACATGCGAAAACGTATTTTCCTGTAAGAAACTCACCAGGTGCAGATTCTTGCTCTTGCTTGATTGTTGTAATTCTTTTCAGAAAATCCCTTTTATTAAGAGTCACCTTGGTTCTCTGGGCCCCTCTGTCCAGTCGAGCATCAGAAACCTCGGTGTCTGGTTTGACCAGTCCCTGTCTCTGGACAACCATTCAAGACTTTTGGTCAAAAATTGCTTTTATCATTTGAGAAATATTGCAAAGCTGAAGCCAGTTCTATCCGGCACTGATCTGGAGTTGGTGATTCATGCTTTTATTTCTTCTCGTTTAGATTATTGCAACTCTCTCTTCTCATGTTTTAACAAAAATGTTCTTAACCGTCTTCAGCTGGTTCAAAATGCCGCAGCAAGACTTTTAACGGGGTCCAGCAGATGGTCACACATTACGCCAGTCCTGTCTTCTCTTCACTGGCTCCCTATTAAATTTCGGATCGATTTTAAAATCCTAGTATTGACTTTCAGAGCCTTGCATGATCAGGCTCCTAAGTATCTTTGTGAACTGCTTCAAACGTACTCACCTGGCCGCTCGCTCCGCTCCTCAGACCAGAACCTCCTCATGGTACCAAAAACGCGTTTTAAAACTAGAGGAGATGTGTCCTTTCAGGCCGTGGCTCCAAAACTATGGAACGCCCTGCCTCTGTCCCTCCGTGTGGCTGATACCATTGACTCCTTTAAAAAGCAGCTGAAGACACTTTTATTTAATCGGGCTTTTAGTTGACTGGACGTTTCTGATGCGATTGATTGGCTGTCTGTTCTTATCACGTTTATTTGATATTGTTTTTATTTTTGTTTTTTGCACTGTGAAGCACTTTGTGATTTTATCTGCGAAAGGTGCTATACAAATAAAGTTTATTATTATTATTATTATTATTATAACTTTACTTATTGGAGCTTTCAGACTACGGTTAAAGTTAAAGTCCGTAATCTCCGCTAGACGCAGTGATGGCGCCACTTCTGGTTTAGCCACCGGAATTCGCCAAAAAAAATTTGACAACAAAAAGCGGCAACGCTGAGTGGCTCGGCCGTTTCACGACCGAGTGAAATCCCCTTCTATGGGCTCCGACCCAGACTGAGCTCAACTCCAAAATCCAAACGTGGATGAGGAGTGGGCGGGGCTTGTTTACGAGGCAAGAATGAAGCATATCCGGACCATAACTTTGAACATTACGTTTGTAATAGCTGCTTCATATTCATTTAAATTGCAACATTGGAATCGAAGTAGCAGGAACCTGCTCTTCTGCTCGTGTATGTATTAAATGTGAATGACAGTGAATGAAACAAGAGACTTTTAAATTTGCATATCAGACTGAAAGGTGTTTTGTCTAAAAGCAAAACAGAGAGCATCATTGAATAGGAGGCATTATTACTGGCTGAATAGTTCCTCACTTATCCACTCAGTCTCATATGTCAAAATTGACATATCAGACCATCTGACCTGCATTTAAAAGAAAAAAAACTGATCAATAACTTGCATGGCTCAACAAATGCAGTTTGTTTAGCCAACATATGCTCTGTCCATAGGGTGATGACACAAAGACTGAGTGATTGAAAAAATATGCTAAAGGATTTTTTCAATGCATAAATGTGGTGAAATGGTTGCAAATGTGTAAGATTTAGATTATAACACTACAAATCAGTTCTCTCCAAACTCAGACTGATGTAATTGGAGCATTCCAAATTGTAACACTGTAAGTTGGAAAATAACCTCATTAAAATCGGTTCCTGTAATATTTTGTGTTGAATATAAATAAAAACATCCCATTCATTCACAAGAACACTGTAACAACAGACCACTCTATCATATGCAGATGTGTCTTTATGGGTCATGGACAAATCCAACATCCCACTAAACATTCATAAATCACATAAACTAACATGAGACACTGTGCATAGCCATGTTCAAATTTCAAACGATGCAAAGTCTGAATCTTGACCCACTGAGGGCGGTTCTTATAAACCATCTGCTTTGAAACCAACTGGGAATTCCAAGTTCAGAGGACAACTCAACGCCTGTACAGAGGCGCTGAGACACTCATGATTGGTGAGACCTCTTCCCTGTGTTCTGGCTTGTGTGCGTCTCGCTGGTTTCAGAACTTATTCATGTGATTGGAGGAGTGTGACTGCGTACAGTTGCAAATCTTAATCTCAAAGGTTGCATGCAAACTAATGAAATTACTAAAACATGTTGTGCACTTCCGTCCATGAGCTAACTCATTTATAGTCAAAGGCTGTGTTTGATTTCATTGTTTCCAACTTTTTTTTGATGAACAGAAGAGCCATGAAAAAATGTGACAATAACACCTCTACATTTTGCTGCTAATTCAGCTTATTGAATTCAAATGAACTATTTTGGCCAGAGTGCAGGTGCATTTGAATAATCAATATCTCTTATCTTTACAGCATTTCTACATTACTAAATGCAATGCATAAACTCCCTGTCAGTGCTGGAGCTACACTGCTGAAATGAAAGAATTGCACGTGCCATAAGTACGACAGACAGGATGTGTACACGAGCAGAGGGGCTGCTGTCCAGCTCAAGGGTCAGGGTCAAGACCCGGTGTCAAGGCATGCTCGTCTTGCTCAAGAGCTGCTGAACAAATAGAAAGGAAGAAGACAGAATAGTTTCCTTGGTAGACGTCTCGGTGTCCTGTTGAAGCTGTTTTTTAACATGCATTTGCTAATTTAGCCTTCCTGATAAAGCCATCGTCACGTCAATGATTCCTAGAAGCGTACAAAGTATGGCAAGGTATTATCTAACAACGTTTGGCTTATGGGCGCTTCTATTAATGAACAGAGCAAGAGCTAAACGACACGAGAGCGAACTTGCTGTTAAACGGGAGCCAACGCCACGGGCCTGGCGAACATTACATAAACGAAGCATGGGAAAGCAGAGCTGAGCAATCGAGAGAGAGAGAGGCACAAACACCTCGAGGGATTTCTCTCCAAATCCATGTACCTGGGAAAAACTTCACAGGGAGAGAATGAGAGGAAGGGGGGAAATCATGGGGAGAGAGGGAGGCAGGAGAATAACCAAACACCAACATACTTCACATTTTTGCAATGCCAGAGATGTCCACTTAAGCTGCACTGTGCAACACTGTAATACCAGGCTGCAGTTGTGGTCGCCCGCAAGTTATCACAATCCAAACAATGAGATCTGAACCCAAGCCAGACGTCAAACATGCATTCAAAAAGGAGATAAAACGCGCTGTGTGGGTGCAAAAAAGAGGCGTGAAAAGTCGGGAGGCTTTTCCTCTACGATGTGTCCGTTGGAGCAGTGGGTTAATCCAACCACACACACACATAGGCAGACAGACATGCACACACACCGAGCCAACTCTGCTACAGACCATAGTAGGATAAGCCCACCGCTGAAATGTCAGCCAAGCCGTTTGGATAAAGTTAAACAGATCACGCACACATCAAAACGCTGTTGAGGAAATGACAAAGCAAAAAGCAAAAAAAAAAAAAAAAAAACTGCAACGAGTCGAACAAAACATCCAAACTGGTCTCTCTCTTATGCAGATAGAGTGAACTCACTGAGACTGGAGCCCGGCTAAACACTGGCCGTACTGTACGCTACACTGAACTCGCTTCCACAAGACGGCTCGCTCTTGTCCCGACACACACTGTTCCTGTCTCTGAGCCCGCATTAACACAAGACCACCCTTTCTGTGGGCCCCTGCCTTCCCTTCCTTCTCGGCAGGCACACTCATCGCTTGACTCACGCGCAAAATGGGAAAGACCCCCACTTTTATTTGAAAAAAAAAATTCCTATTGTCTGGCTCACACTCGCCAAGATGAGGTGTGAGGCACAAAAACAATGAGCAATGCCCTGCTGTCAGAGCGGTCGCAGAAACTGTAGAGGTGGGGGGGCGTAGCAAACTTTTAAATGTCACGGGGCACAAACGCCGCTTTCAAGAACACGTTACCTTCGGGACCGTCCTTCTGAGAGGATTTTTGTTGTCTGGCTTGATGCATTACGCACAGTAGATTCCACTCGATACTGTGGAAACAGAACAATGGAACTGGATTGTACACTGTATCAAAAAAGATGTTCAGCTGAGTAACTGGAATTAACATGTAGATTGAGTTTTCACTACTAAATTCTTTTTTTTTTTTTTTGAGTCTGCACAGTTAACCACAATATGTATAATGATTTACCCGATATTTAAATGAAAATCATTAAACTGGCACATGAAGCGTTTTTTTTCCCTCCCTTTCTTTCCCCATGCCTATGGAGTCCAAATGTCATGATGAATATGTGAAAAACATTCAGAAGTTCAGCAATCAGGCGAAAATGACTGCTTGTGCATGTTGGGGGGGTTCTAATGCAGTTAAAGCTCTGTAACACACTCTGAAAGCACCCGGTCAAAACGAAAATCTGCCTAACTTCCACTAAAATAATAGATAATGTTACCATAATGTCAATAGGCAGCAAGGTATCATTATCTAGACTAAAAGTGGGGTTAATGTGATATGTAAGCTTACAGCTATGCCATCTTTTTCCACTATAACCTATTATACAACATTTCAACAAAAAACGCATCATATTTGAGTTTTCCGTTTAGAAAAGATTTGTGCTTGCACAGCAACATTTTGAAAACCGTTTGAAAAGCTGAAAACAATGTAATGAGCATGACAGGCCAGTTGTTTTAGTAATGAAACTATACACAGACATTCATATGGATTTAAACTGTTGTGCAAATGTGGCTGTACAGTTGCCTACATCTTGGCAGGCTACATCAAAAAAAGATAAAACTGATTCAAAAGTGATCATCTGTCCACTGCTGTAACACAACCCAAAAGGTCCATTAAGGAACATTTTTATGTGAAAAAAATTTTACATTTCGTGTTGATAATGGAAGACTTCGTTCGGATGTAAAACTTGTCACACCCTTTCATTTTCATTCTGAATTTTATATAATAAGCCACTTCCCGACTGAAGCAAGAATAACATCCAGAAAAATAACTTTTAAAGTCGATGGTGGAAGATGCAATCGAAACACGAGTCTCCCATGCACATACCTGCATAAAGCAGTGAATGCTGACAGTATGTACTATAAGCATTGAATGTACACATGGCTGTTAATAAAGACAAATTAGGGACATGCAGGTCCACTGCAAACATGAGCAGTCGGTTTATACAGATTTAATTAACGGTTTGACCCTTAACTAACCCCAAAGATGACTCAACTTTACCCATACACCACCTGAAATATGATATACAATTACAATCGTTCTTTGTTCTCTTCGCATCGGCCTCTTGTTTGGCTGTTTTTATCTGTAACCATGAAGGGATTGATTACTGAGGTTCTCATCCAGTCATTCCAAACAGATTATCAGTCTGTCTGTGCACGTTTTAGCGAGGGCACATCGGGCTCACGTTTTCGTATGCAGCCCCATCGTCATGCAGTCACATGTCGCCTCTCAGGGTGAGTCTCCAGTAGCGAAGTAACCTCTGGTGGATATTCAAGGGGAGGAGATTTGCAGGCCACTGCTTTAACCGTCATCTCGAAGACCTTAAGTCCATCCTGAGGACTCCCTGCAGAGCCAGAACCTGAACGCCCTGACCAACAGGAAGCGATGATCAACACCTTCGGGTGACTGACCTTAGCGAGGCGGTAAAAAGAGGAGGTGAGAACTAGCCGAAGACTGAGATCGAAGGAAAGAGCGAGCGAGATGGGGAGGGCAACGGTGAGAAAGCAGTTTTGAATGCACTGGAGACCCGGTGAAAAAAAAAAAAAAGGAGTACAATGGTCTTTCAGGACTTGTCCTAGTTTGGTTCACTCTCTCAAAAACAGGAACAAAGACCAGTTTTAGTCTTTCACAGTGAATCAGTTGCAAGTTAACCCATTTTTTTTTAGTGACCTCTTTATTAACCAGCTGGAACTCTTGTTAGCACAGGTTGGTATTTAAACTGACACTTTTCTTTTCATTCCATCCCTCGCTCGCTCGCTCGCTCTCCCTCTTCACATCACAGCTCTCCTTCTCTCTTCTTTCCACTCCACCTGTGCTGAACAGACTTACTTTATAACAATATAATCATTCACTCGGTCCGAGGTGTATTGTTAAGGCTCCTTTTATAACAGAGTGTGAAGTGAAAATGGCTATCAGCAGAACGTGATTTCACGACGAACTGCAACAACCTGCACTCCCGACTTTCCCTCCCCACCGACGTACCTCCAGTCTTCTCCTTCTCCATCTTCTCTCCATTTCTCTCTTTGCCCACACGATTCCTTTCCCTCTCACGTTCCAGTTTGGTTTTAAGAAGACGGCAGGAGTGGGAGATTTTTTTAAATTTCTTTTTTTCCCCAAGCTCGCACCAATTAGCTATTGCGCCGGAGAAATTACAGAACCGGAGCGCTGCAGATGAGAGGGCTAAGTGGGACAAGCTTCTTCTTATGAACACACAGGAAGGCGAGGGGTTTGCATATGAGTGTGCATGTGTGTGTGTGTTTGTACACTGTATGTGTGTTTAGAAAGCAAAAAAAAAAGTCTTTCACTTACATCTCTGACAAACACACTTTCTTGGCTAATGTGCTAATGAGACTAAACTTGATATTATTGTATTAAGCAACTTTAATCCAGAGGAGCAAAACGATACCCGCAGAGGGAAGCAGGCACTCAGTGGCTTAAGTTCTCTTCAACCACTATGAAACTGAGCATAAACACTGTGTACTGTTTGCCCTGATTCAAAAGTTTTTCTTTGCACTGCACATAAAACTGCATTTCAATTTAATCCTAATTCAGCAACCTTCTCTTTTGGACTTAATCTATTATCAAAACCATAAAGACTGTGTAGTTTCTCTGTTGTTGGTTCTTATCAGAGAGCTTTCACGCTTATCTGAACCACAACCTGTGTGTCTGTTTGTGTGACGGGCTCTTTGTAGATGGCGCTTATTTATTTATTTATTTATTTTTTATCCAGTTGCCTTTGTATACAGCTCCTTGTCAAAGCAGTAACCATGGGTCAGGGGGACTTACATGGTAGCTGTTGTTACCGTAGTGACGGACACAAAACGCCAAGATAAAACATACAACATAGTTCTTCTGCTTCCTTAAGGGCCAATCCCAATTCTACCCCTTACCCCTACCCCTTAGCCCTTAGCCCTACCCCTATCACTCTCCTACCCCTTTTAGAATAGGGCTGAGGGCTAGGGCTGTCTTTGCAGCACTATGAATTGGGATACCCCTTGGCCCTTTAAGCCCCGCCGCACTCCTATAACAACAAAAAATTATGGATATTAGAAATGATAGAAATTACATTAGAAATTACTTTTATTTTTTTAAAAATGGTATTATTATTTACCTTATATTTCTTTTTGAGGTTCTCCCACTTTTTTGAAGCTTGCTGGGCTGTAACTTCCCCTTCCAAGCCATTTTCTTTTATAATTTCCTAAAGTAATACAGATATATTTATATAAACACGTTTTATTACTGACATATTATAGCTTAGACGAATAATATAATTTACTCCCAATGTGTTTTGGCACTGTATTTTGATTTCAAAAACTTTTCTTCCTTTTTAACCTCTAAACCAGGGGTCCTCAAATACAAATCTTGAAGGTCCACATTTGCTTTTTATATACAAGCATGGGTCCGGACTTCAGCGCCCTGTGGGAGAGGGGGCCCCCCCCTCGGTGATACCGAGGACTGCCGAGCAGTGCGGTGCGACGGAGTGCGCTGGACATGCGCAGAGCGGCGCGGTGCAGAACGGTGCTCACACGGAACATGGAGCGTTTAAAGAAAGATTTTTTTTTTTTTTTTTTTCCATACATTTGCCCTGGGGCAGCAGCGAGGTGTGCCGCGGTCCGGTCGTGGACCGCGGTCCGCTAATTGAGGAACCCGGCTCTAAACTGAATCAGCAGTCGGGTTTCATCGGGGGTCCCTGTGTCTAACATCATAAAAACATGATAAAGGATGACGTTAATTCAGTGATTAGTGCTCTTCATAAGTTACAAATTCACGATTGGAAACGGTGCTACGCAGCGCTAAAACGTTAATCCATGACTGGGACACTGTCACGCTAGTTTACCTATAAATTCAGTGAAGCAAATACACTTTTTATAGCTTTTTAAATAGTATACAGAAAGCAATCTTACATTTGTGCGACTCCGTGGTGGGCGCCATGTTGTTTTTTTCTGGCCAATGTGAAACTCCGCCTACCCCTATAGAGAATAGGGAGCATCGATGCAGACTTCGCTGAAAGGGGTGAAATAGCCCTTCCCCTTTCCCCTACCCCTATTCAAAAAGGAGAATTGGGATAGCCCTTAAGCCTCGTGAATGCGCATATCATAGGGGTAGGGGTAAGGGGTAGGGGTAAGGGGTAGAATTGGGATTGGCCCTAAGTGTGTCTCTCTCGGTTAACCCTTCGATGGGCTGGTAACCTGTCCAACAAGTACCCTGGCTTTCACTCCATAACAGCTGGGATGAACCCCGGCTGGTGAAGGGATGGACGAACGCTACAGACCAGCGGCTGTAAACTTTGATTCCATGAAGCCCCTCGGATTGTCTCTTCAGAAATTCTGCAGAAAACCTCCTGAACCTCCGGTCACAGTGAAACCAAATGCTGGCAGACCCTCTTGCCAAACTGCTGCATGCCTGATAAAGAGTGAAAGCATTTATAGTAATAAAATTCTAATCTGTGAGTGTAGTTATTAAATTGAGTGAGTGCAATGATGCAGTTTTTTTTTTTCAGCTTGTTACCTCACCTGATCCACCCCAACGCCCACGTACAACCACAAAAACACACACTGTAATCCCAGGGAACAAAACAGCAGATTAGACTCGGTCAGCGTGTGTAATCCAATGAACTCTCACCTCTAACATGCCTAATGCTGTTAGAGCTGACATCATCACACCGACACACACACACACACACACACACACACACACACACACACACACACACATACACAGTGTGTGTGTGTGTTTCTGATTTAGCCAACACATCTGTTTTCCCTACACATCCTGTAGCATTTCAGAGACTCTGCAACCTGCATGATTCACAACATACAAATTCTATTTACCACTGCAGATGGAGTTTTCTTCAGTGTGTGTTCACAGAGAAATCCCATTTTTAGAACCGATTTCTGTGTTGAACTTTGAAGTCACGTTCGGCCACTATAATTCATCTCTCTTATTAAATGCAACCCAACCCCATCCTGCCTCGAAGGGAAGCTGCTACTTCTTGCATTACCATGCGCGGCGCTCAGGGAAAGGAGGACCTTGTTTACAGGCATCCGACCATCAGGGAAGTGAAAGCTGTTCCCTCGGAAACTGAATCTGCCGTGTTTTGTACTACTGCCGGGGTTGTATTACTGTGGCACAACTGAAAGTTCATGCTGACATCATACGTGCTCTGGGCTGCAAACAAATCCAACGCTGCCATGCGAGAGGTCAAAATATTTTCCCCTTTCTGCGACAGTTCGTCTTTTATTACCTTACACTTAAAGTCCTGAATTTCTTTCATTATTCCTTCATTTACATCGAAGATTCTGCCGTTGTTCACTCTGGTCCCGCGTTTTGTGAAAAGGTCCTTATCACTTTTTTAAGACCTCGTAAAATTTCCCCATTCACCCTCCGCCTGTTTGCTTCCAGCCACTAAACGGACTGCGGTTCAGACAGGAAACTATTACCGCCGGCATGAGAAATTCACCTCTCGGCTCACCTCGTGACATTTATTCAGCCTAGACTTTGCTCGCAGAATACGTCATCGTGAAGCCAAAGTAAACCTGACCCTGATGACCACTCTCCAGTACAAGCTCTCTCTGTGATACGCAGATCCGGCACCTAACTCTACAAGCTGGATGATGGATTGCGGCAGCGTGTGGATAATGTCGACCACAAGAAGTTTGAACAGAGCTGGTGCAGACGGTGGAGCGTTGAACAGGGCAGCTTCTAGACCAAAGAAGGAGATGATGCCGCTTAAAAAAACACGATTAAAAGTTGAGGAAACCATTTTTTCTCACCACAATTCCAGAGTGTGCCATTTACAGCAACATTATTGAACTTCATTTGAATTCAACTCTAGATGGACCGAACTTTCTCTACTTGTGAAGTGTTGATCAATGGATGGGACTGATTCAGCCTGCAAGATAAAGATATAAGATCCATCCATCTTTCAAGTTAGGGAGGTGGGAAGGTAGGGTCCATCCCAGTCAACTTCTTTGCGGTGAAGGGAGACTGATTCACAACAACAGCGGTCAAATCTAAGAAGGACCAACATGGATAAGAAGAAATAAGATGTTGATTGAGGGGTTCAGTGCTGAATCTGCTGGATGTGCCTGTGGACATTAGAAATCATGTCTCTGTGTTAAGGAAACTAAAACCTAAAGTCACCTTGTCAGCAATTCTTGAAAATCTTTAAATCACATTTCCCCAATTGTCTCAGCAGGTTATGTGACTGATAGCTTCTAATATAGTCTTATTGTTAATGTAGCTGTTGGAACCAGTCCCAGGCTTACTTCTTTTCTACCAAACTGGTTTCAGTGCCAGTTCGGAGCCAGAGCCTGACTTAGAACCAGCTCTATGTATTTCCACCGGGGCCAAGCTCTCTAAACTGCTGCTCAGCAAGCACCATCAGCGGCTGGTGGCGGGGTTATTGAAAATGTGTAACCGCCATCTTGAAAACTAAAGTCAAGTGAATTCATTCATTATTTTAACTGGCAATGGGCATAAAATCAAATCTCACTTGACTCCACATCAATGGAAAAGCAACCGGTTCTTTGAAGCTGCCAGACTGGAACCAGCTAAGCACTAGGACCAGTCTCAAAGACAGACATCTTTATTTTATTTACTTTGTTTTTTTCTGTTCCGGAAACACTCCACTCTGCAAGCATTGTTCCTGTCGTTGACTTAAGTCTGGTCAATGAGTGTCTGCTGGCTAATGATTTACTGAAACTTTAGCTCATACTGCTACAACCTTCAACAGACAACAGTTCAAACAGACACCGCCCTCCTCTTTCCTCCCACTCACTGTGGCCTCGGAGCAGATTAAAGTGAACGTTGAGAAGCTTCAGCTTGCAATCTGCCTTTAAAATTGCATGTACCTGCACCTGTGAAAAGATCATTTGTTTACTCAAGAATTCTTTTGGAAAGTGATTTTCTATAAAGTGACAGTTTGAGCACATTCCTACTAAACATGAGAAGACTTCATAAATAACAGGAAGTTTAGAGGGGAGTAGGACAATTCTGCTCCAACAGACTCAACAGATGGCTGTCAGTTATATTATTTCTAATTCTTTTTAGCTCCCATAAAAAAGTTTCAAACGTCGATGAGATCCCCTCAGATCTCCACCCATATCCAGCAGAAACGGGACGCTTTTATCTGCAATGCTAATGTTTTCCAAGTGCTCAGGCTGCTGCTCCTGTTACCGTCGGCTCAGTGTTGCTATACTGCTGCTTAATTTTAAAGGGATGAATGCCTTTCTAACTGGAACATTGCATTTTTAATGCTGCAACAAAGGCAACAGTTCAAGTAGAAGCCCTTTTTTTTTATCCCCGTGTTTCAGCTTAATCTGCAAGCCCTTTTCTAAAAAGCTTTTTACCCGGCCATCCATTAGCTTTTGATTGGAGCTGCCTTGCTAAATAAAAGGCTGAAACTCTCCCCGTCATTCTCCCCTCCAGCTGGCTTCCATTTATTAATGCTCGCTTTGCGCTCTTCGGCACAACAGTGAAAGGATGTACCTGATGTTCCTGCGTGCACGACTTAAAAACAGTCAACTCGTGGTAGGGATGCGAGACTGAATGCAGAATGCAGTGTGAAACAGGGTTGTAGTGCGATGGGAATATCGTAAAAAGCCCTCCTGTGAGTGTAAGTGTGAAAAAACTATTGACAAAGAGCAGCTAGTGCTGATTATACAAACCCCCCTGTGCAGTGAACCACATGACGTCCAAAGGCAGACAAGAGTTCCTCCAAATTACTCGGTCCGAGCATCTTCCACTGATTCTTTCTGTGCTCTGCAGCTTTTTGCAGCCAGATGGGTCTTGGTCTGGTCTTTTATTGCACAATTTGGCAATAATTATCACATGATTACAATCATTTATTGTAATTGATACGATTATTTTAATTTGCCGGTATAAAAAAAAAAAAAATACAGGACCATGAAATACATGTCATACTCCCAGCATTTTCTGCTTTGTGTTTGTTAATGGAAAGTCAGTCTACGCATTCACTAATAAACCACTAACAATTTACATTTAGTAGCCAAACAGTTCTGCACTAAGTACTGTAACACTTATGTGGTAAGGACGCACGCAATTAGTGGAGTAGACGTCAGCCCGATCACGAGTCAGTCCCCACAAATGATCAGTTCAACCAACTTGTTCATGCGTAAGATCTCATGTACAAGTTTTTAGACCACTCTGGTTTGACAGTAAATTCTTCCAGCAAATAAAAACAAGGCATGTCAGCCGTGTCAGATTTGAAAAAGAGATATCACCCACTGAAGCAATGCAAAATCTTTCATTCGGATATAAACTTTCCTCAGAGATACGGATTTAGTTTGGTTTGGGGGAAAAAAAAAGTAAAAAATAAGGAACTTACATTAAATAAGGCATTTTGTTTGACTTTTAATGTACAAATTGTTTCTTTTTTTAACTCTTGCCTGCTAAAAATGACTCATGACAGCTCGAGTTCAGACTTCAAACCAGGCTGCAGGGGCTTCGGTTCCCTTCATAGCTGTTATTACTGAATCCTGTGTGAGTCTTGAAGGTCTCAGGTTGGACAACATGAATGCAAAACATCTTCCAATCGACCACATAGTTGCACCAACAGCAACCTAGTTTCCCACCACAATTGTGCAAATTATTTGAGAACTGTTTTGAGAGACAGATCGGAACAATAGGAAACGTTGCCTGGCTGAATCACATTCTTAAGCAACTTATGTCAACTGATGTGGTGCAGAATGAAGAGAAGCTTCAAGGTTTAAAGTGGGCAGGATATTTCGACACATTGTTGGCAATGAACGTGAGTCTGTGAAATCGCTCGTCTTTCCAGCTTCAGAAGAAAGTGACTGAACCCCCCCCTCTCAGGTGATCTCATCCCACTTATCTAAGCTATCAATGTGCATTGTGGGAAATACTGGATCCAGCAGCTTTGGGGCAGGTCTCATACTAGCAACCTAGAACCAGGATATCTCAGCTTCTCCTGCTGCAATTACAGCCATTTTTTCACATTCTTCCACATAATTTCCAACCGTGAGGATGTGCACATTTCACAAATCCCCTTTAGAGGTGGGAAGATGTCATAATGGTGTCAGTTCCCGATGATTATGGACGCTGAACTAGATGTCCGGGGGGGCGGGGGGGGGGGGGGGAGATGAGTGCAAAATCTATGAAAGGAAACAATGTGACCCCAAAGTCAGCCTTCATTCATTCATTCAGTATTGATCTGCGATGTACCGTCCATCTGTTTACTTCCACCCCATCACGATAAAAGAAATCTGCTTTGTACAGCATTAGGCTGTAGCCTCTGCTCTGTGTCTGAGTTGGCAGCTTTAAGCCCGGAGGAAACCTTTACTGAGGGACCGCAATCAGTCTCCATCTCCTGGATCAATATCCATTAGTCTCAGAGTGTGTGTGTGTGTGTGCGTGTGTGTATGTATGTGTACAGACCTCATCCTGTGTGAATGGGCCTGAGTCATAAAAGCAAAGCTGTGGATCAGATTTCTTCCTTGGTCCCTCCTTGCTTGTCTGTTTCACTTGCGTTGCACAAGCACACACGCGCTCATTCAAAAACCTACGGGGCCAACCGCCGCCGCCGCCGGACGCTCATTCACAAGCTCGCCGCCAAGACGGCTGTAAATTTTCCGCTGTGGATAATACCCCGCCCCGACGACTGGCGAGTAATAAATGCATAAAACCAACACCAAATCAGACTCTTAGTCATCGGCGTAGCCGGAGATATGTTTGGAGTGGAATAACCTGATGATTGACAACATGCCACAACAAAACTCCCAGCTCCGGAGCTCTGAGGCCTGGGTATTAATTCCAGTCTGGGAAGCAGGGGATCCGGAGAGAGACGGGGGGAAGCTTGTTATTTTTTTTTCTTCTTTTTATTAGTTGTCATTTTGCATCAGGGCAGAGAGGCACAACGTGATGCAACAAGAATGAGATGAGGGAGGAAGAGGCGGGAGGCGGGGGGGTGGGGGGGGAGGCAGGGGGCTCAAAGCAGACACTGGCGAATGAACGCTCAGAGAGCAGACAGACAGAAGGAAAGAGGGCAAAATGAAAGAGAGAGAGAGAGAAAGAGTGAGAGGACACATAAGACAAAGAGACCCAACGCTGAGGGACGGAAAAAGAGAAGAGGATGTCGAGGAGGGGGAGTGTAGCCTGTGGCGAGACACTCAAACCTGTACATGTTGGAACAAGATTGCCAGATATATAAGAAGGAAGTTCACGAGCAAAACAAAAAGGGTGGGGAGGGGGGGGCTCTGAACGCGACACTCAAGCCTCCCATCAAGATCAGTGCACAGAGACGGCGGTGGGCTGCCTATACTTAGCCCTGGATTGGTTTCATAGCTGGTTTTACTGATGCGCCGTTCAGACGTTTGAAGAGATGTGTATGTCATGAGCCAGACAGACTGCTCACTCTCATTACAAACACAAGATTAGTCAAAGGATTTCTGATTCAGACACAATAGGTAGGAAGAAAGCACTCTATCCTGCTGCTTTGTGGAAATAAGCATAACTTTAAAAATGGTGAAACAGTAACTTCAGGAGTGTATACATACGAGGGGGTACCCAAAAAAAACCGGAATTTGGTCAGAAAACAATAATAATAATGAGTTCCGACTTCTGGCTGTCAGATGTGCTGCAGGTAAGCCTCATGCACATCTGTGAGAAATTTGAGCTCCGAGAGTTACACTGACGCCTGTCAGGAGCTATTTATAGCAACAGAGTGCAGAGGCAGTCTGCGATTTTTTCCAAAATGTCGACATTGACGGGGAAGACAGAGCAGCGCGTAAACATTAAATTCTGCTTTCTGCTGGGAAAAAACAGCAGCAGAAACACTCACCTTGTTGCAGCAAGCCTACAAGGATGATGCTCTGGCGAAGAATCAGGTCCATGAGTGGTTCGGGTGGTTTAAAAAGGGCCAGATGTCCGCGCGTCAGGTGCGCTCAGCCGTGAAAACAATGCTGAGCTGCTTTTCCGCTGTCCAGGGTCTCGTCCACAGCAAGTTTGTCCATCCAGGTCAGACTGTAAACCAGGACTACTACATGGAAGTCCTCAGATGGCTCCGTGAGGAGGAAGCGGCCCGCGGAGTGGCGGAGTGGAGCCGGTTGATCCACCACGACAGTGCGCCAGCGGACACGGCGCTGCGCGTCACGCAGTTTCTGGTGAAGAATAAGATGAATCTCCTCTCCCATCCGCCTGATTCGCCAGATGTAGCCTCGAGTGACTTTTTCTTGTTCCCCAAGTTGAAGAAAGAGCTGAAGGGACAGCGGTTTGCAGATGTGGAGGAGGTGACAGAAAAATCGCAGCCGGCAAAAAATGGCACTTTTACGCGCGGGTCTGACGACGCATTGGTGAAGTGGGAGATACGGCTGGAGCGCTGCATGAATGCAGATGGGGATTATTTTGAAGGCGACGGTGGTGTTTTATTTTGAAATGTCATAAATAAAAAGTTATAATCAAATTCCGGTTTTTTTTGGGTACACCCTCGTACACTGGAATTTTAGCCATCACACACAGAAGATGAGCGATCATGAAAACATCTCTTGTGGTTAAAAAATCTGCGGTTTTGTAGTGAGAGGGTTTCACAGACAACTCTTTCCTTTTGTCACGACCGCAGACACCCTGAGATGATCGCCTGACAGCACTAAATGTTAAAACCTTTCATGAGCACAGCAACACTGCATCAAAACGGGAATTAGCAGATTCATGAGCTGGATCATACATCGTACATAAATCCTACAAGACTTTCATTCTTCATTCACTACATGTACTTATCTCCTGAAAGCACCAGTGCCCTACATACACTGATAAGATAACCTCACCTAAATACAGATGATCCCTCTGTTTACTCATGAGTGCATTTGTGCATGCCAGATGTAAGAACGCGAAAAAACAATTGCAAGAATCCCCATGCATGGTGCTTGACGCAGTTCGGAACTGGTGATAAACAAATGGTCATCAACCAAATTAATGTTGGGCTGCACAGTGTCAGATATGTGATAATCTTCTTGAGTACTGCAATAAAAATATAACTCACACAGAATACAAACCCTGACACAAACGCTAATGTCTTTGTAATTAAGAGACTCGCTTTTTCAAATCACAGTGCTCTTTCAACTGCCTCTGATTCTCAATATTGTGCATGCTGATAATAAATTAGTTATATACAGAGCAGCACTACCGGTCGTAGTGTCTGTAAACAATGACAAATAGCAACCACATAGTTAAAAGCACACCAGAAAACACTGATCATGAAGCAGAGTCATATTTGTCAAAGTTGAGGTGTGGGTCCCGGATCTGGCCATTCTGATCTGGCTCACTTTCAGCTCAAATGGGCATTTATAACATCTGACCTATGAATATATGAACAGTAAATAAAACAAAAGTAATAAACAACTGGAAATTTGAGAGGCTTTACTTTAATTATTCCTGCAAAAAGATGATTCAGTACTTCAGTACATCACTCAAGAGTCTTGACTGAATCGTGTGGGGGCACATTTTGCTACCTTTGACAACATGTGGAGATCAGAAAAAGGAGGATGCCTCAAGCTTTGTGCCGGATAAGTTTCAGATTTTAATGAAAACAGGATACTTGGATGATTAAGAGCATCAGGCACAGACTGGCCTCAAATTTAAACGGCCCTTGTGTTAAAATATTCCACCGCTATACCAATGCCAGCTGGAGTGACATTTCATATCAATTCAGAATCCTTCCACTGTATTTCAATATTTACAGATTTGTACTGAGAGTACCTACAGTTTCTTTTCAACCAAGGCTGGAAAACACAAAAGTGAACCGAAAGTTAATCATCTGTGTTATAGCCTCTTGAGAACAAACAAATAAAGTTAATATATGCTTTAACTGCCACACTGGTAAATAAACAGCTACTTTTAAACTATAAACTACCACTCCAGCAGATGGGCTTATAGTAATAAGAAAAAGGGGGGCATATCTGAAAAGTGTAATTACGCGACAAATTAACAACAGATCTGATTAAATGCAAAGTGGAAAGGCTGCAGCTGTGCGCCACCAGCAAAGCGTGTGAGTTTACGGGATGCTTCTCGCCCCTCTCCTCAAGAGGAAGCCATCGCCATCAGCTCAGTACGAATACCCAACTTCCCTCTGTGGCTTATTGTCTCTCGCTAGACACAAAACCACAGGAGATAGAGGCTGAATGTCAATACGCCGCATTCTCATCCTTGCTTACACCCTTCAAACTGTGCCTCAAAATCTGAGCTCTACCGCACACGACTGTGATCTGGCTCAAGAACAGAGTGCTGTTTTATCGCACTTTCAATCGTATGTCAAACTTTTAGGTTTGGCGGGTTAATAGTCACTGAAAAACAGCTTACAAAAACACAATTAGAAACATAAACTGCACAATCAAATTGGGAAGTTGTTGAAATATACATCAGCAGTCATTCTTTTAAAGCTACCAAAACAAACAGATCTGAATGAACACACTAACAGACGTGACATCAAGCAGTAAATCCAATGCACCGCCTGCAGCCAGGGGACAGCTACAGGGTTATCTGGCACATGCAAGAGCAGCCCACAGGCTCAGCAGCTTGCTCATGTCAAAGAGCCACAATCAGGCTGCTTTTCACCCACAGATCACTGCCTCATACAAAAACACCCCTCAAAATATAATGTAGGCAATGATCAATGGATGCATCATACTGTGGGATGAGTAAAAGTAATCAGATGTATTCTTTTCTTCTTTGAATTTTTTTTTGGCAAGGTCTGTTGGCTAGAATCAAACTTGAAATCACATTTACATGACCATTAAATCTCCACAAGGAGCCCTGAAATTCACAGTTTATGAGCCATTGTTGCAGCCAGATGAAATCACAGTAGGCCCGGGTGAGGACTTAGCTTTCAATAGACAGTGTTAGCGCTTCAGTAACTGGGTATTGTGTTATCAGGTGGGCAATCAGGAGATTTAGAGACGAGCAGATCTCTGACAAAGCCTTATTTGAGGTTCGAATCACCGCGATCAAGAGTAAGAAGCAGCCTTTTTGGCCTCGATAGCTCCACTTCTGAGCTAGCTCCTCCTGCACAGTGCACACCCAGGCTAGAAGTGCCACGCCGTGTATTGTTTACATAGCCTGAGCCGTTGTGCTATTTTTTTTGACAGCGTGGAAAAGTCCAAACTACGAGTTAGCAGGGAGCTCAACTCAAACGGACACGCGTTACATGAGGTCCCAACTCTAAACATGTCAGGATCACACGCCAGCTTTGTCAACTCACTGCCAGGCTAGCTTTGCTAAAGTGGCTAACGTCTGTTAGCTCGCAGACAGGATTCACTAAATCTGATTGGAGATTCACTAGCATTGGAAGCTAATGCTGGAACTGAAACTGTCGGTCCATTGTCGGACAAGGACAAACATTTGTAGCTCAGCTCAAGCCTGCTTTCCACATAATCGTTGTAAACAGCATGTCGTATTGGTATTTAACTGAAATAGGTTAAATTGTCACTTAAACAAGAAATAGAGTTGATTGTTGTATTGTTAATAATAGTGTTATTACAGTCGAGGGGCGGTGTAAAAACCCATGAGAGGTGTCCGATAATGGAACTATGATGATTAGCGCTCCTGCTAACACTGCCTGCATGCAAAGTCTGTGGGAGCTACCTGAGAGTGAAAAACACTCAAAAATGTAATTTAAAATGTCCACAAAACTCTGCCATCTGTTGTGCATGTCGCTCGTCTTTAGAGTTGTGCATTTCGTGTCGTGAAAGTCCCTGAAAGCTGACAACACGGACGGGAACAATGTGTGGATCCGTAGCGGAGGGAGCAGCTCTCAGCGGAGCGCCCAGCGGGGCTCAGCCCGACCTCTCCCCCGCCTCCCGACGGCCGCTTACCGCTCTTGAAGAACGCCTCTATGTCGCCGGCGTCCTTCGTGGTCTCCTCCGCTCCTTCCCCGGAGCTCATGGCTGTCACAACCCCGAACCGTGTGGGCTCAGTATCTCCCGAGTAGATCCCAAAGAAAGCGGACAAAAACGCGGCGCGCGGTCACTCCCGGAGCGTCATGGAAGCCACACGGTCGGTCGCGGTGACTCGGAGGTGTCAGCGGTGCCATCTGCGGCCCTCCATCTTTGGGGGTAGCGTAACTAGAAACGATCGGCCGGGGGGCACCGGGTTCCTCCTCGGAGTGGAGCCGAGGGGAGAGTCGCTGATGAGACGGAGGGGGGGAGGTGGGGGGGTGCGGGGGAGGCGGGAGGGGCTGGGTCGCTGCTCGGTGAATCTCCGTCAGCTCGCTCTCGGAAACGAGCACTCGAAGAAACGAGGGGCACGTGAACGCAGCACAGGGACAATAAGGAGAGAGACAAAAAAAAGTCAGAGAGAGAAAATGAAATGTTTAAACTGTCTCATCTGCAGTTAATAAGCATCCCTGCTGGGGGGAAAACTGAGTTTTCAGTTGGATTAATAAACACAGGATGATTCAGGAGCATCCTGGGGTTTCTGTTCCGTGAACAGAAAAAAAAACAGATGAGCAAAGAGTCCTGGAAACAACATAGGGAGAAAAAGGTCAGCTGGTTTGACTGAGGTTTCTTTACTGGATCATGTATGAACTGAGCTGGATCACTGAGGCCATCTGCTGGTCTTAACTTGGAACTGCTCAAACTGGCCAGTTATTGCCCCATCAGTGACCTTGAAACCCCAACCCCACCCCCAGCACCAAACTCCAAATCAGCACCAAAAATCCTCTAGTTGAATGACAGACTTCTTAATGATTTTCATCCATCCATCCATCGTCTATACTTTTTTATCAATCCATTTAGACAATTAGTCTTAAATGCACAGTTTTCTTGAACAGAGAGAACATATTCACAAAGAAAAACATGAACCCCGCATGACCTCCCCTAGGTCAGAGTGCAAACCACTGCATCACTGTGTCACCCTGTTCTAATGAAAGAGGAACAAAAAGTATTTCATGGTTTAGAAAATGACCAATGATCTGATTTACAACAAGAACATCCACAAGACGAATGGAGTTTGTAGCTTTTCTGTGGGGGAGTTGTATGTTCTCCCTGAGCTCGTGGTGGTTTTTCTCTCAGATTCCAATTTTCTACCATATTAGGACAACAAAAAATGTGTTTGAGATCAATCAAGCTTTATTAGGTGCTTCTTCTCACTTTTCTTTCATCATGTTTCATCATATTCATCACATTGACTGATGTGAAAATGACTTACAGATGATGTGACATTATACGCTCCTTTGAAGCTGATGCTCAACATAAAGACAACCTCTGTGCTCATCAGTCACTGCAGGAGTGGAAAACAGCTTTAAAGCACTAAGATGTGTTCAAAGAAGCTCACTGGATATACTGAAAGATCAGTTTGCCTTCCAGACATTAAAGAAATCTTAAAGGATAAGTTCGTTTTGAACAGTTTTCATGTTGTTTATGGAATGAAGTACAACAATATACTCACCCAGAAAACTTTTCTGATCCAAACAGCACTTCGAGAGAAAGTTAAATCCAAAATCGAGCGGCGCACATCCATATACTGTTAGCCAATGGGGCATATATATAGCCGCTCCTAAAACGGCTTTAATTGTCCAAAAACTCGTTAGTTTCACCAATATTTCATCACGGTCCGCTCACGCCTCTCCTCCACGACAGCCCGGTGTCTCGAGATATGTCATATTTGCAGATATATGTTCGATTTGAATGAACTAGTTGGTGTCCACGCCTATCGAGACACCTATATCTAGATATCTATGTCTACATGTCTAGGCGGCAGTGTGACGAGAGCTACGGAAGCCGCAGTGTTGTTGTGTGTGTGATGAAATATTGGTGAAACTAATGAGTTTTTGGACGATTAAAGCCGTTTTAGGAGCGGCTATATATATGCCCCATTGGCTAACAGTATATGGATGTGCGCTGCTCGATTTTGGATCTAACTTTCTCTCGAAGCACTGTTTGGATCAGAAAAGCCTTCTGGGTGAGTATATTGTTGTACTTCATTCCATAAACAACGCGAAAACTGTTTAAACCGAACCTATCCTTAAAAAAAGGAAAAAAAAAACTTAAGTTACTTAAAGAAGACAAGAAAGTATTTAAAAAAATACTCAACAATCAGATGTACACAATAAATGAACAAAAAAAATCAAATGTTTGGGGTAGAAACATGTGATGGATTTACATTAAAATAGATTCATACACTTGCTGCTTATTATAATAACTTTTATCAAGCCAACTGGCAAGAATTTCTCATTTGTCCTACCAAAAAAAAAGAAAAAAGCTCATATTGCATTGCAGAGCCATCAGTGTGTGCATCACTGTGTGAATGTTTAAAGAGGTGTTATATTGAGTGTTTTTAACCAGTCTACAAAATTAATGAACAGAAATTAAAAAAATAAATAAACAAATGCTGTGACTGTGCTATGCCTTCAAGACATTATTCCTATTTGTTAGGGTCTTGTCGGTACGTGTGACCCTTGTTCTATCTACTTATCTTAACACCTCTGTGCAGTGCTACAGAAGAAAAATGTCTTGCTTTTATTTGTGAGCATTTCTTCTCACGCTGATGCGTTTCTTGTATCTTCCAGCAGGTGGGAGGCTGATACTGGGAATGGCTTCACTTTGCTCCACACAGCTGGGAAATGAAGGGATGGGACAGCTCCTGAACAAAGTTCACTTTGTCAAACCACACAAAGGGAACACGTTTGCATTTTTCTGGTCCCTTGAAGCAAACTTCGATTTTGTTTGGAGTTCATGCAGTAGAACTGGCGTGATTTTCTAATTAAACTCTTTTGTGATGGTGACAGGGTTTCTTCTCTCACCTCACAGTGAATTTTTGTGGAGTTTACATGTTCTTAACCTTAAGAAAAATCACACATGCACAGGGAGAACATGCAAACTCTGCCCAGAAGATTAACGATTATTGTGCAATTTGCACTTAAAATTGTTGGTCACACCAGGACTGAAGGAAGAAGAGGGATGATTTCTCCTTTAGGAAAATAAAGAACATCCTTGTGTGGGAAGAACAATGAGCCTCACTGATTTTGATTTTGAGTTGGTCTTCAACACGAAGTCATTTGAACAAAACAAAAAAACCAAAAAAAGGATCTCTGCTTCAGAAAACATTCCTGAAACCAACTGAGAGAATTGATTCATGGGTCATGTCAGAGCAGGTTTTCCTCCCACTGTAAAGTGGTTTGCTTTGGTAAATTTTTAGTATTGTTTCAAGTGAAAGTCAATAACATTTTTAATGAGTCTTGTGGGAGTCATTTGTTGTTCAGGTTCATAACATGAGTATTTAGGTCATTAAGTATTCTGCTAATTAACATTCACTGATTTTTTTTTAAGCTGAAAGCATCATAATTATCTGGATGAGTGTGTGAGTGTGTGTGTGGCTTCATAATGATGAACACATCAAAGATCCGGAGCTCCTCTGAATAAAAATGAATTCTGAAAGGACAGAAAGATATTATATCTGAGACAAATAGAAATAAAAAGAATCCAATAGATGAAAACAAGTGAGAGTGGAGACTCTCTTTAATAACTGGGTACCAAGGAACGACTGACCCCTGCCATCAGGTGGCTTCATTCCCATAGTAACTTCTTCCACATAGCAATATGTCCCTCTGAAATGTCAGCTGTAATTACTCCTGTGCTCTGAGACAACCTCTGAAATGAAAGAAAGCAGGAGGTGATCATGCTCCGTCTGTGTGCCGGAAACTTCCGCCTCAGCTCCACCAAAATGTTTGAAACACCGTTCCTCTGTTTCAGATCGATGTCCTGCTGTTTTCTCGATTTTAAAAAACAACAACAGGATGGATGTGTGTATATTTAAAGATGGAAAGAGAAAAATACTTGACCCTCGTAAGGAGTGAATTGAGAAGACCTTCATCTGTTTTCCATCCTGTGATGTTCCTCTGTTTCCTACCAGCTCTTCACCGCTGGGGCACCAGGAGGCCAAGATTAACCGATCATGCACCATCTGCATCTCCAGACTCCGGCAGGTTATTTATACATCATCTGGAGGCCCGGGCGCCGCAGGCGGCGTCTGTCCAGGGTTATAAAGTGTGACTGTGGCGCTGCAGGGCCACACAGCGGACGCAGACGGGGACTTCTGAAGGGCCTTGGAGGGACAAGCGCCCCTCGCTCTGAAGGAAGACACTGGCGCCACTGTGTTAAGAGCTGCTGTCACTTCTTTAGAAGATCTGCTGGGGGATTTATTTAAATGAGTGTCACTGTTGACCAGGATTGTTGGATAAACAGATTTAATAATTAGAACAGAAAACAGAGGAAACGGGGGATGTGAAAGAGCAAAACAAAAGCAACAACAACAACAAAGTTATTTCTCCAAATATATTGGAGTACATAAAAAAATGCTGCTTCTTTTGGATGGAAAACTTGGACAAATGAAAAACTGGACAAAACTCAGACTATTTGAAATTCATGAATAACATGGTCAGCTATTTATTGAGCCTTCTTATCGTTTAGGCTGAATAAAATAAACCAAGATATAATTTATTCATGGGTTTTATATGATTAAGAGAAAACAACTCTCGACTCTCTGTTAACCTGGAGCAGGTTGCTTTTATGGGTTCTGCTCTGAATGCAAATGCTTGAAAAAGCTTTGAGCCACATGACCACGGCGACCGCGAATTCAAAAATCTATCAGCACAAGGAAAGCAAGTCGAATTCCAGTTTCCAGTCAGTCTCATTCTTATCTCTTCCTTATTTAAATATGTGAGATATTGATATAAACAACTCTTATCCAGTTTGTGCATCTATCGATCAGTGCTGTGCAGCCCACGTGCCGCACGACTCTCCGCTGCTCCATGACCCGTCTATAGGAGGCCGAAGAGAAACTATGGATTAAAATGAAATTCATAAACATGATGCAAATGCAATTCAACAGACTTTCTTTCATTTGAAAGGAGACTGCTGTGTTTCTGCGAGGGTACTTCAGGATTCTGGGCTTTTACTTTTATTTGTTTTCACTGTTTTGGTTGGCAGAAGTTAACAGTTGCTACCCCAGAAAATGCTTGTTTCTTAGGTTTTTAGATGAATTTAGTTACTTATAGTCTCTCTCTCTCTCTCTCTCTCTCTCTCTCTCTCTCTCTCTCTCTCTCTCTCTCTCTCTCTCTCTCTCTCTCACACACACACACACACACACACACACACACACACACACCTTTTCATGAAGAGATCATTTAAAAATTAAGCAGGATTGGGTTCAGTTTAATGTGCGGCCCTCCAGAGCAGTAATAGCTTTTTTATGTGGCCCCTTAGAAAACCTAACTGCCCCCCCATGCCCTGCGCTCCTGGTAAATAGCTGCCACAGAGGAACCGTTAACTGGAATAATAATGATTTTGGCAATTTTCTTGAATTTATTCTGCCTGACATGCTGTGACAACTCCCCCTAGAACTGCCACCTTAACGTGGTGGGGGAGTTTGAGAGCCCGCATGATCCCAGGAGCTATGTTGCCGGGGGGCTTTATGCCCCCTAGTAGGGTCTCCCATGGCAAACAGGTCCTGGGTGATGGGCCAGACTGAGAGCAGTTCAACAGCCCTTATGAGAAGAGAGACAACAGAGGTCGTTACGTCGCCCGGTATAGCGCAGCCGGGGCCCACCCTGGAGCCAGGCCTGGGGTTAGGGCTCGTAAGCGAGCGCCTGGTGGCCGGGTCTTTGCCCACGTGGTCCGGCCAGGCTCAGCCCGAATGGACGACGTGGGCCTGACCTCCGGTGGGCTCACCACCCACCGAAAGAACCGTAGGGGCCGGGTGCAGTGTGGATTGGGAGGCAGCCGACGGCAGGGTGCCCGGCGACCCGATCCCCGGACACAGAGACTGGCTCTAGGGACATGGAATGTCACCTCGTTGGCGGGGAAGGAGCCCGAGCTTGTGAGGGAGGTTGAGAGGTACCGGCTAGATATAGTCGGGCTCACCTCCACACATAGCCTGGGCTCTGGAACCCAACCTCTCGAGAAGGGCTGGACTCTCCACTTCTCTGGCGTTGCCCGCGGTGAGAGGCGGTGGGCTGGTGTGGGTTTGCTTATAGCCCCACAGCTCAGCCGCCATGTGTTGGAGTTCACCCCAGTGAACGAGAGGGTTGCATCCCTGCGCCTTCGGGTCGGGGATAGGTGCCTCACTGTTGTCTCGGCTTACGGGCCGAACAGCAGTGCAGAGTACCCGGCCTTCTTGGAGTCCCTGGGAGGGGTGCTGGACAGTGCTCCGACTGGGGACTCCATTGTTCTACTGGGGAACTTCAACGCCCACGTGGGCAGCGACAGCGAGACCTGGAAGGGGGTGATTGGATCGCACGGCCTCCCCGATCTGAACCCAAGTGGTGTTCTGTTATTGGACTTCTGTGCTAGTCACAGTTTGTCCATAACGAACACCATGTTCGAGCACAGGGGTGTCCATAAGTGCACTTGGCACCAGGACACCCTAGGTCGGAGGTCGATGATCGACTTTGTTGTCGTGTCATCTGACCTCCGGCCGAGTGTTTTGGACACTCGGATGAAGAGAGGGGCAGAGCTGTCGACCGATCACCACCTGGTGGTGAGTTGGATTCGCTGGCGGAGGAGGAAACCAGACAGACTTGGCAGACCCAAACGTGTTGTGAGGGTCTGCTGGGAACGTCTGGCGGAACCCTCTGTCAGCATGGCTTTCAACTCCCACCTCCGGGAGAGCTTCTTTCATGTCCCGAGGGAGGCTGGGGACATTGAGTCCGAGTGGACCATGTTCTCCACCTCCATTGTTGAAGCAGCTGCTCAGAGCTGTGGTCGTAAGGTCTCCGGTGCCTGTCGTGGCGGCAACCCCAGAACCCGGTGGTGGACACCGGAAGTAAGGGCTGCCGTCAAGCTGAAGAAGGAGTCCTATCGAGCCTTGCTGGCTCATGGGACTCCCGAAGCAGCTGACGGGTACCGGCAGGCCAAGCGAACTGCAGCCCGAGCAGTTGTGGAGGCAAAAACTCGGGTCTGGGAGGAGTTTGGGGAGGCCATGGAGGAGGACTATCGGTCGGCCTCGAAGAATTTCTGGCAAACCGTCCGGCGCCTCAGGAGGGGAAAGCAGGTCTCCGCCAACACTGTTTACAGTGGAGGTGGGGAGCTGCTGACCTCAGCAGACTCGTCCATCACCCAAGCTGAAGTCACTGAGGTGGTTGGCAAGCTCCTCGGTGGCAAGGCACCGGGGGTGGACAAGATTCGGCCTGAGTACCTTAAGTCTCTGGATGTGCAGGGACTGTCTTGGTTGACACGTCTCTGCAACATCGTGTGGCGGTTGGGGACGGTGCCTCTGGATTGGCAGACCGGGGTGGTGGTCCCCCTGTTTAAAAAGGGGGACCGGAGGGTGTGCTCCAACTATAGGGGGATTACACTCCTCAGCCTCCCCGGGAAAGTCTATTCCAGGGTACTGGAGAGGAGGATCCAACCGATAGTCAAACCTCGGATCCAGGAGGAACAATGCGGTTTTCGTCCTGGTCGTGGAACAGTGGACCAGCTTTATACCCTCCATAGGGTGCTTGAGGGTTCGTGGGAGTTTGCCCAACCAGTCCACATGTGTTTTGTGGATTTGGAGAAGGCATTCGACCGTGTCCCTCGTGGTGTCTTGTGGGGGGTGCTCCGGGAATACGGAGTCCGGGGCCCCTTGTTAAGGGCCGTCCGGTCTTTGTATGACCGGAGTAGGAGTCTGGTCCGCATTGCCGGCAGTAAGTCGGACCTGTTCCCGGTGCATGTTGGACTCCGGCAGGGCTGCCCTTTGTCACCGGTTCTGTTCATAATCTTCATGGACAGAATTTCAAGGTGCAGCCAGGGGCCGGAGGGGGTCCGGTTCGGGAACCACAGGATTTCATCTCTGCTTTTTGCAGATGATGTTGTCCTGTTGGCTTCAACGAACCCGGACCTACAGCATGCACTGGGGCGGTTCGCAGCCGAGTGTGAAGTGGCAGGGATGAGGGTGAGCACCTCCAAATCCGAGGCCATGGTCCTCGACCGGAGGAAGGTGGCTTGCCCCCTCCAGGTTGGTGGAGAGACCCTAGCCCAAGTGGAGGAGTTCAAGTATCTTGGGGTCTTGTTCACGAGTGGGGGACGGATGGAGCGTGAGATTGACAGGCGGATCGGTGCAGCAGCTGCAGTGATGCAGTCGTTGTATCGGTCCGTCGTGGTGAAGGAGCTGAGCCGAAAGGCGAAGCTCTCGATTTACCGGTCAATCTACGTTCCCACCCTCACCTATGGTCATGAGCTTTGGGTCATGACCGAAAGGACAAGATCCCAGATACAAGCGGCCGAAATGAGCTTCCTCTGTAGGGTGGCTGGGCGCTCCCTTAGAGATAGGGTGAGGAGCTCAGTCACCAGGGAGGAGCTCGGAGTAGAGCCGCTACTCCTCCACATCGAGAGGAACCAGCTGAGGTGGCTCGGACATCTGTTTAGGATGCCTCCTGGACGCCTCCCTAGGGAGGTGTTCCGGGCATGTCCCACTGGGAGGAGAGCCCGGGGAAGACCCAGGACACGCTGGAGAGACTATGTCTCTCGGCTGGCCTTGGAACGCCTTGGGATCCTCCCAGAGGAGCTGGAGGAAGTGTCTGGGGACAGGGAAGTCTGGGCATCCCTGCTGAGACTGCTGCCGCCGCGACCCGGCCCCAGATAAGCGGTAGAAAATGGATGGATGGATGGATGGATGCTGTGACAAAGGCATAACATTTTTTGACCTCTGTCCTTAAATATTACATATCTTCTTAAAAGATAAAACTACATGAATGGATCCAACATGTGACTCATTTAGGTAACATCATTGTGTGGCATTCATAAACATCATGCAATATGAGGTCCAATCTCAGCCTCTGCTGTTTAGCTCAAATTAAATTCCAAGTTATGCAAATAGCATTTGGCCCAAGAGAAAGTCAGAGTTTACTCAGCTGTGGCTATCTCGTCGCAAATTCAGCGAACAGCAGATATTAAGGGACATTTGTTGGCCTTCAGGCACATTCATCTAATTAAATCTGGCCCCCATCGAAGATCCATATTTGGTTTAATGTGTGCGTGCATACATGATATGAGACACAGCTTCCTCCAACACCCAGAAAAGCTTCAAGATGCCCTGAATAAGGAATGAGGCATCGTGTATTCATTTATTTAGGAAATTCATTTAAAATGATATTCACCCTTAGCAAAACTAGTTCTGCAAGTACACTTATTTGATACAAAAACTGAGGCAGTATACTCAAAGTTTAGCTTCTGAATTCTATATACTTAATTGCTCATGAGCTGCTGGAGCTCTGCAGATGCAGAATCCTGGAAAATGGCACAGATTTTGTGATTCTGGCTAAGATCTTCACAATCACAATTTATTTCAATATTCTTTTTTTAAATCACAATTTTAAACACAACTGAGAATGTCAGTATTCCGTACTTTTGAGAACACTACAAGTACAATGTCCGTAGTATACCTACTATACTTCAACTTATATTCAAGTCCAATAAAATTCAAGTATACTTTTTTGATGAGGGCAGATGACGGATGGACTAATTACAAATTTATTCAAAGTTGATGGTAAGAATAAGTTCAACCCTGACAGTTGATTCTGTGTTTTCTATTCAATTTTAGACAGAATAAACAACAACAAAGGCATTTTAAAGCTGTGTTTGGTTTCTCTTGAAGAGGCTGATCAGTAGGGAAAAACACGGATCGTCCTTGAAGGCAGCAGGAGGCAACTCGGTATCCTAGCAACCACAGACGCTCTCGCTCCGCTCGGGTTTGTGCGGATTTTTTTCTTTTTCTTCTTCACTTTTCTGAGATTTTATTTACTTTAGCAGGAGCGTTTGGCTGTCAGCAGCATGGACGTTCACCTAGAGGCCCAGAAGAAACCTTTATCCACCCTGTCTGCCTTCAGTTACATCCCGCCGCGGCGAAACGACCCCAAAGAGGCGTCCTATTTCAGCAAAGAGCCGCAGGTAAGCCAGCTGCTGGTCGAAACAATGTGCACAATTTGATTTTAAAAGTTTAGCACCATTACAACACAACATTATTCATCGATTTATTCATGGAAGTCTTCATCAGTGCAGATGAAGAAGTAAAAATACTTCCTGTAATGAAGCAGTGTTTTTGGATATTAAATCATATATAGAATGTAATTTTACAGCTACTGAAGTACAATTTTGTACCTTTTAAAGATACTGAGTACAACTTGTTATTTATGCATTTTGATCTGCACTGTTTAGCCATTCACTTTAAAACTAATTTTTTTTAAAATTCTTCTAACATTAATTCCAATCAGTGCAACATCTGCCTCACTTGAGTGTACATCTTAAACACTCTTATTACTTCTCTGTATATGCAAAAGTACACTACATTTATGGGATGACAAACATAATATTAAAGGAGGCTCAAAGGTGAGCAATATCTCTGACTTAAATGACTCTTTGTCAGTTAATTATATGCTCTGTGCTCATGCCAGGCCCCAGATGTGTCCACGTATGACCAGTTGTTCAACCAGGCTGAGGGTTACGACATGAGGCTGCACCGGGATGACAGAAGACACTGCAAAGGACGAGGACTCGACATAAACCAGGAGGTAAACAACCCGTCACAACCATCCTTTTGAGATGACTGTGAAACCAAAAAACAAATATGAATGTTTGTTCGTCACTTCAATGACAACGCACAATTTTCTACCAGGAGTCAAGAAGTTACAAAAAAACAGATGATGAAGCATCAATGTAACCATCAGGAAAATAAAATGGTTTCATGGTTGCAAACAACATGTAATGACTCACCGACTCTCAGGATAACAATGCTTTCTTCATACAAACAGAATCACAAGAGTCTGTATTGTCATTGTGAAAAACAACAAAGCTGTAAACCTTCTACAGCCACAGACAACCGGAATCATTATTAATAGAATTGTTATTGATTCTACTAAATCAGACCTGGCCTTTGGGCAACATGTGTCTGACACCTTCTCCTTTACGACCTGCAAAATAATCTCCAAAAATTCTGAAACAGAGGCTTATTTAATCAATTTTTGAATGTAATATTAATTGCATTTATGGTGAAATTTGATGCACTTGAGGGTTGAAAAATGATCAATTTCACGCATCAAAAAGCATTCAGTTATCGCTTCATTATAAGTAACTCCAGTCTTCAAACAGAGTTAAATCCATAATTAATCATTGTAAATAAATTGCCCCCTCCTGTTGTAAATTATCAAACTGTTTTCTCCACCTCGCCTTGTAATGGATTAAGAAACATCTTCAGTCTCCTCACACAAACCTTTCAGTTGTCTGACAGCGAGCTGAGCTGTGATCGTTAGTTTTCTCCCGGTGACGTCAGGCGCCTTGCTGCCCCGCAGCACTGACCTCCTCCTCACTCCACACACACTCTCACACACACACACCAGAGAGGCCTGTTCCTGCTCTCTCTACCATCACCTGCAGCACCACCAAAGAGTTTCCACGCTTTCCGCTTGAATTTCAGAGTGCTTTCAAAGTGTTTTATATGGAAATGACTTCCAAAAGAGCATGCATTTAAAAAAAAACAAAAAAAAAGAAAAAATCTTTTTAAAAATCCATATTTATGAGTCTGGTAACATTTTCCGCCATGCGTTGGCTGACATACATCTCAGAGAATTATGACAATTGTTTATGGCTCCTTTTTGAAGCCATTTCGTCTCCACAGAGTAATTATTCATGTCAAGAAAACTGGCTGGCTGCGAGTTTCTGGGTCAGCGGAAGCAGAGAGGGAGGTGAACAAAGCAGCACACATGCACACACACACGCACGCACACGCACGCACACACACACGCACACACACACACACACACACACACACACAAACACACACACTGCCGAGCTCGTAATTACAGCGAGTTGTGTCGCCGGCTGTCAAGGGTGGTGACAGTTCCTGCTGAAATAGGACGTTTCTCTTACAGGACTCACGTCTGAGTGCAATTTTTTATTTATTGAACGGTTCGGAGGATAATGAAAGCATGTTATTATTTTTTTTTGTTTCCAATTAAGATCGCGAACTCTCCACTGAAACCAACTGAGCTGGAAGCAGCCGAGGAAAAAACAGTTAAAAAGACTCGCACGGCTGCTCCGGATAATACACACAAACTCCACTCTGTTACAAGCTGTATGAATTCTAAGCACAACAAAAAGAGGTTTAATCGTTGTGTGAATTGTGATTAAAGCAGGGGGGGATCTTTAAAATAAGTTGTAATACAAGAATAACTGAAAGAAAGTAGACAATAGAGGCATTTACAGGTTCTTGTGGACACACACTCGCATGCACAAATCTAATTACACACACATTATTATGCACTAATAATTCTCATTAGACAGAAATATCATCGGGGACACAAAAATATTTAGACGCATGCACGCACGTCCAAACATAACTTTTCCTCCATTTATCACCCGCTTTAATGAGGAAACAGTTTGGAATGCTCTTTAGTTCCAGCTCTCCTCCGTCTCTTTTGTCTTGCTCAACGCCAAGGAGCGGTCCAGAGCGGTGCCGGTGCTGTCCTCCTCCGTGTACGGCCACCGCCCGGCCCCCGCCCTCCTCCAGACGGGCCGCCAGCACGCCCGAGTGGCCCGCATCCAGGCCGACTTCTTCATGAAGAACGGGATCATCTGGAACGTGGCTGAGGGGTACGGATCGGTGGCCCCCCTCTGACGACCCGGAGACGTCGGAGTTCTCACTGTGTAGGCCTGAAATCTGAAGCGGTGGAGCAGTGGTTAGCTCTGGCGGGGTTTTCTCTTGCCTATTAGCTGAACTGCTGACCTTAGATGTGGATATGAGTGTGTGTGATTATCTGTCTCTGTGTTTGCTTCATGATGGGCTTTGGACCTTTCCAGGAAGTGTCCAGCCTTCACCCACTGGTAGTTCAGATCTGATCTAGTGACCTTTGACCCAAGACTGGATAAATAAATAAATATACATACATATATATATATATATATATATATATATATATATATATATATATATATATATATATATATATATATATATATAAATAGTGTCATATAGGGCAACCTTAGAGGTATTTTCGCTTTCTTTCAAGCAAGTATGTTTTAGGCTTTAGAATGCAGTGATAATCAGCAGCAGATCTGCAAGCTCAGGGCTATAGATCAATGAGTAAATATTTCACTTTAAAACAAAGATCAGAGAGTCTGTCACCTGGTTCTGCCCCTTCATGGTTACCTTTATTAGGAAGAATTATGTAAATTCTTAAACTTACAGGAATCATACTGATCTGTTTGGTTGATAAATGCTGCACAAAAAGAGGAAAACGTGTTCTTCCGTACAACTGATAATCTACCAAACTGACGGTGTTGTACCTTTAGCGCTGTTTGTTCTTCATTCCCTGTATCGCTGCGCTGTTGATTTTGTCTCGTGTAAATACATAACTAACCCTTTCTGTGCAGAGATTCTGAACCCACACAACCGAGACCGGCGTCCTGCCTAATAGGATTTCTGCTGTTGACGTCTTCTCATTTGCTTCTGCCTCTGTGTTCTGGCTGAAAATTGAGCTTTTTATTCTTCGAAACGGGACAGTGTTTTCAATCTGTTTGCTGTTAGTGTTTCTCTAAGAGGATTAGGAGCTAATACACAAGATGGTGTTTCAAGGCTGGGGAGGAAAAAAAAAAAAAAAAGAAATCCCGTGGGATAGCATTTAGTTGCTGAAAACCTCTCTGAAATAATGACTCCGCATCTCAGAAATGCACATTCATATTCAGAGGCTGAATCCTAAAGCCAGAGCAGACCAACGCTTTCTAGCATGTTCACAGCGCTGATAATACACACCAGACCGGTTCAGTACCATGTAAACATGAGTGGAGATGAATTCATATCACCCGGTGTCCTGTCCACGGCGAGCAAATACTATCAGACAGATTGGAATCACGGGGGGGGGATGTGTGGACCGATCGCTGGGACCCTCACGGCGGGGTCCTGGGAATGACGCTGGACAGAAAGGCTTTGGCTGCTAAGAGACACCAAAAGATTTGTCTTTTTAGATCGTAACCGACAGATTTTCTACAGTATTCACTTAATAAAGAGCTTGAATGAAAGATCTGCTGTTCGTCTTTCTTAACACACACCAGTGCAGTAAACCGGCTGAGGCGAAGCCAGAGCACTTGAGGAATAATCATGCAGGCACAATGACAGCATGCAAACTCCTTGTTTGACATGTTTGATATCAATAATGTTACTTAACAGTCCAAATGAAAAGCATGGACTTGTTCTAAGATTGATTTTTGCTTTAAAAATAACAAAGTGCTGTGAAAGGCGGTGTTGTTCACTGGTAATGGGGACGTTGTGTTAACACAGAGAGGCATTCCTCAAACTGAGCTGGTAGTTTCAAGTTAAATATGTAACTGTTTAGGTTGAAATGCATCAAATTAATGATCCTCTGCCTTTGATTGGACTGTAAACGCTTCCTGAGAACGCACACAGCGAGATCCGTCTGTCACGGAGCGCGCTGAAGCAGAGGCACAAGAGCAGTGGAATTTATATACAAATGTTTAATGAATAACAAAAGGATGGCAGTGAACGGCAACACGCATGCTGTTGGATTGGTTCCAGAGGGAATATATTAAAAAAAAAAAAAAAAAAAAAAAAAAATCCTTCTCAGTTCTCGTGTGTGATTCCACCTGCCGGAGTGGGACACGAACACAGCGCTAAAGCTATAAATACGAATCACAGGATTTTGGCAAACTACCCATCACGCCGCCAGGAACAGCTCTATAAGACAATCAACTATTGTAACATCCATTTGCAGAAAAATGAAACAAATTCGCTCATTTTTTTGTTTTTTTTTTTGCCAACCAGGATGATAAAAACACACGCGCTCGCATACATACATACACACATGCACACACACTCAAGTATAAGGCTGTGAAGCACTGCAACACCGGCATGGGTAATGAGCTCCACACCACTACGATGGCACAGGCGGGCGGGTGACTGCAGTCCTCGAGAGCTGCACTAATGTAGCGAAACCCTCCGGAAGGTCAGGCGCTCCTTTAGACGGCGACGAGACTCCTCGGACGAGAGTCCTCGTTGCGCTCCAGCCGCGAAAGAAAGCATCCGAAGTGCAGCGTTGAAGGACTGCAGCGGCGCACCTCTGGCCCGATCAACGCCGTGTTGCTAGGGACAGGAGTGCTTCTCCCGCAGCCGGCCGCCGGCCCCGTTGTTGCCGCCGCTTGCCTCTGGTAATGGGTTTTTACTTACAAAGCATGACAAATGACTCCTATGGCCGCTCTGTATGTGCTGCTGCGTTCCGGAGTCTGTCTGTTTCAGGGCATCACGGTCCCCTGCGACAGCGACCGAGTCATTTCCGTGTGAACAAAGTAGGTCTTCAGCTCTCCTTTGCCCTTCACGTTGATGATGCCGCGGCACGAACACATGTACCCGAGCGCTGATAAGATTTCGCTCGTCTCCTCTGTGACCTGCACACAAAAAGGAAACAACATTCTGACTAACATGATCTGTTACAGGGAGTTAAATCTGTTTTTCTCACCTGGATTTTGCCCAGAACTCCAGTGGTCTCCATCCTACTGGCCACATTCACGCTATTCCCCCAGATATCATACTGAGGCTTCTGGGCTCCAATTACGCCTGCAATCACCGGCCCGTGGTTTATCCCTGACGGGGGGGGGGGAATAAGGCAGCGGACAAAAAGGCTTGTGGGTAATTCCTCAGTTTAGTCACACGCAGGTGTTCATACCGAAGCTGATTAATTGATGAAGCTGCGATATTGAACGTGTGCCACTGTCCCGCGGCGAGGAGGAGGGAGGGGGGGTTCTCACCGATTCTGAGCCTGAAGTCGTTGAAGGAGTGCTTGTTAATGACGTCCAGCTTCCCCACGAGAGCAAACGCAAACTCCACCATGGTGCCGATGTGCATGTACTGTCTGTCGTGTTCCTGAAGGACACGAAGGGAAACCGGTGAAACACTGCTCCGCCGTCAGATTTCATATTGCTATGAAAAAAGTATCTTAATATATTATGTTTTTGTGCAGATGAAAGCCTCCTGTTGTTCACTGCAAGATGCTCAGCTTTATCCCCGCTCCGCTCAGGGGTCTCCGACCCGCAGCTATAGAGCCGCATTGTGCTTTTTAGCTTGGCTGTAGTGGCTCTCTGAAGCCATCAGACCGCTATTCATCAATTTATTTGAACACTGGAATCATTTTCAAAAGGATTCACATAATGGGCTCCGTCCACTGAAGATCCGCATGTGTAAAAACGCTAATGTGATATTGTGCACGCACACGTTTCGGCTAAAAGATTCAAATGGAACACGCGACACGGTTTAGAACATTTGGATTATAATTACATCTGTTTGTTTGCATTTAAAAGGCAGAACAAACAGGCTCCATGAGATCATTTTGGACATATTGGAAATTTCTTGCCTTTTTTTCCCCGTTTTTAGCTAAATTCAGATTTATTTGCTGCGATGATCCCATTTATTTCACCATCACATCCAGCTAAGTGGACATTAGGATGTGAAGCAGCTCACCTGCGTCTCCGGTCCGGGAGTGACGTTGAGCCCGGTGGCGGCCATGTACGTGCTCCCGATGGTTTTGATCTTCTCCACGCCGCTGAACTTGGGCTTGGACAGCAGCTGTGAGACACAGAGTGGAACTTCCTGTATGTCTCCGCAGCATAATCACCTGGCGTGATTGCTGCTGAAAAACGCAGCAGGAAATGTTTTTTTTGTTTTGTTTTTTTTCTCCCCCCGCCGGTTGTGAGACAGCGAGAGAGGAGTTTACCTCATCAAAGTCCGCTATGATCTCGTTGAGGAGACGGAGGCACTCCAGTCCCTCCTTATTGACGTCGGACTCGGTGTAAAACTCTTTGAAGTCTGGGATGGAGGCGAACATCACACACACGGACTCGTAGGACTGGTGATAAAGGTCCTGATAGGAGGAGACGGGAGAACAGCTGCGTGACTGGTATCGATCCCGGCCGAAGCTGAACAGCAGCAAAAATCTATGAGCCAAATGACATCGGCTCTTTGGATAAATAAGAAGAAACTATAATCAATGCTGTGAGGATTCTGACTCAGCTGCAAGAAGAATGACGGAGGGAAAAGGCAGAGCAGTGAGGTGAAACAACACTTTTTACTCTGTTATACGTCCCACCACTGATCATCCCGTTTCTGAAATACAGCAAGAAAAAGCAGAGCCGACAGTGACGTCTCCGCTGCCAAGGACACAGGACCAGAGTATCACACTGCGAACAGCTCCAGACGGATGGAGGAGCGTCTCAGAGGGAGGCAGAGATATTAAAAGAGGTGAAGGGTACAGGTACAATAAACTCGATTCCCCCTTCACAGAGTCATAACAGTCAAAGCTCAACAGTCCTGCTCCTATTTATAGACTCCTGGAGTGGCGGCTCTCGTGCTTTCGGTGTGAGACACCTGCGCTTTCGCCTCTGTCTCATCTCACACCAAATAACAGGAAGCCTCAGAGCCGCTCCTTCATTACAAAAAGCACACAAACACGGCGGCGTGTGATGGTTTTTTTCCTCTCTGCGCCGGATGAAAGTCTGTTCTCGCTCACCTCGTTCTTCCAGTTGCGTCCCAGGAAGTGCTCGGCGACGTGGGCGGGCAGGACGTTCTCCAGCAGCACCCGGTTGAGGTTCTCCATGGTCTCGATCTCCTCGCACTCCCTCTTGAACTTGTCCCTCCACAAGAAGTCCAACCTACAGTAATATTCATTCTGTTACAGGAGGACACAGAGTGGAGAGACACCGGGGTCATTCACACCAGACACCCTCTCTTCAGAAACCTCCACCCAAAAAGACAGTGAGTCTCGCCTCCCAGATGTGTGTTTTTTTAAAATATGAATCCAGAAGCAGAGCTGACAGGTGTCTGAACCGGCTTCGTTTAGTCCTGCAGCTACAGAAATGAGAGTTTTTCTCAGAGATGGGGCGCTTGCCTGTGTGCGCTTCTAATCACTGCCTCCGAATGGAAACTTTATAGGATTTCTAGGAACATCTCGCCCGCTCAGAGCTGAAGGGCATCCTTGGTATTCAGAGAAAATTAATATCCTGATAAGGTAATACTGAAACAATGAAAGCGGCCGCGCTATTGTAGCTCAAGGAAACAGTGAGCGGACACGACTGTTTTGCATAAAAGATAGCCGCCGCTCGGCTTCTCTCTCTCCTCTCGGGTTATTTGTGCTTGGGGGGAGTTTTTCCAACACGTCGAACTGTGTCAGGAAGACTCATATATTGAGGTCGAAGCGTCCCAGGAGTGTGTGTGCTTGTGCAACAGACGTGGTCCCCTGAACGCAGCACCATTGCTCATATGCCCGTGTATTTCTGGACGCTGGAGGCGACTTGTGGGCCGGCCGCCGCAGTGTGTGTGTGTGTGTGTGTGTGTGTGTGTGTGTGTGTGTGTGTGTGTGTGTGTGTGTGTGTGTGTGTGTGTGTGTGTGTGTATGTGTGTGTGTAGGAGTCTCCCGTTCGATCTACTTCATTGGTGTGGTTAGCAGTCCCGGGTGATGTATGTGTGATCTGGATATGCTTCCCTCGAGATTTACGTATGGTGCCAATTTAGAGGACTCCAGCGGCGAGCGTCTATACGGCCCTGAGCCCAGATCTTCAGTTATTGAGCTGATCGCCTGTGGCGGGAGTGAAAATATCGACCGGCTTCCAGCTCTTCAAGGAGAGTGAGACCCAACCGTTCGCAGCGCTTTGCCTCTCGTGCGGAGGGGGAGGAACCCCAGAACCTCCACCGGTCCAGAAAAGTAGGGCAGAAGGAACTGGAGCTCATTCCAGATGCCGTTTCGAAGGCAAGCTAACGAGCCCATAAATGAGTTTTGCTCCGCTGCGCATCTGTTCTTGAGGGATGAATTACAGATGCCTTGTTTCCTTGTAACCTGCTTTCTCCTCCCTCTGACTAAATGGCTGGGAAAGCGCTTATTATGGGGATAATGATGAAAATTCGCCGAGGCAGATTTGTTAACGGCGCGCCCGAAACCTAATTTACATTCCAGCGTGTCCCGGGCTGCTCCGCCGCGAAACCTTTTCAGCCTGTTTTATGATCATTTCATGTGACAGTAACTGACGGGAATTGAGCTGAGCTGCATTACAGACGACCGGGGGTTCGCGGGAACGAGCCCATTTATTCCTCGACAGGTACACGACGACGAGGGGAGAAAAGTTGTGTTTCTCTCAAACAAAAGCTCCACCACTCCCTTCCGCTGACCCAGAACACACTCGGCTGTGTGGAGCCAAATGCGGCTCGCGGAGCAGCCCCGGTCTGGGCCGGTAAAGCTCGGGAGATGATGTCTCTCTGTCCTGAACATCTGCTGCGAGGTCAGGGATGATGGATGCCAAAAAGAAGAAAAAAAAAAAAAGCAGATACAAACACAGACGCTGAGATCTGTGTCAGCTGAGCCTCGCTACTTCAAATCTCTGCCACTTCTCCCACAACCTGTAGAGAAAACTTACTATATATTCATGCACGTGTTTCAATTAGCAGTTTTTTTGAAGCTCCACAGTAAATGGTGCATGTAGGAGCGGCGCCTCCCAGTCTCACGGGGACGGCTGGTGCTGTGCTCACCTGTCTGGCTAAAACCAGCAGGGTGATGAAGAAGATGAAGAGAGACACGGATCCCATGGTCTTCAGATCCTTCAGGACTCCGGGTCTGAGCACACACAAAGAGGATCACGATGATTTTTATTCATTTCCTGCTTTAAGGGGGAAAAAAAACGCTGTAACACTCTGATATGCTGAACATGCTGACTTATTCGAATGGTCCTTTTTCACTTGGCAAATTACCTGGAAAACGATCTGTTTGCAAGAGTTTAGCACGATTTAAGTGGGATCTTAGTCGAATCAGTGTTTAAATCAATCTGTTGACATCTCGGGCCTGTCGCCGCTGCCTGTTTGTGCCTGAAACCTCACACACACTGGCTGCGTAGCACAAACAACACACTCACGGAAAGTATTTTATTTTAGGTCAGTCCCACATAACCAGATCGCACATTCATCCACGGCTGAAAATAATCCCAAGCGAATGCTTTATCTTCTCCCGTCTACGTAACGTTAACTGCAGCGAAAGCGGCTGTTTGACGGGAATTACTGAACTCTGGGGGTTTTGTTTTGCTTATCAAAGAATAAGAACACACGTCTGTGACATGCTTTTCAAACACACACACACGCGCGCGCGCGCACACACATCTTCATTAAGACATAATGGTTTGCAGCTTAGCAACAGAGAAGGTTGAAACGCAGCGAGAGGAGGACAATCGCTGCCGGACTCGGTCTCTCTGATATTCACTCACACAGCAAACAAAACTGACTCCCGAATAAAGGTTGTGTAACTGACGCCTGTGTGATGCGCCCGCCATTTCTTTCATTTTCATCTTCATCTTCGAGAGGAAAATTCACGCCGAGACAGATCGCTGCTTCATATCTGCTGTTTGATTCTTATCTCACTGAAAGAGAAGACAAGAAACATCACCTGAAGCCATGTTTGAAGTAGAATTACGATCATGTGGTCGAAAGTCTCAACCGGCGGTCTGAATCGCAGGTCACAGAGGAGTCAAACTAACATATTATGTGATAAATATGTGGCTCAGACTCCTTTAAAGTGAAACTGTAGATCCCATTTACAATCAATGATTTGCCAAAACTCGACAGTGAAGGCACTGGTGGACATGCCAGCCGTCACCAACAAACAAAAGCAGAGGCAGGAAGCTTTCCAGGACTTGTACGGTGCTCTTGAAGATTTATTTTGTTGTTGTGAAAGTCACACTCGGCTCAGTAGCCTCTGTAGCGCTAACACTAAAGAGAAGGGTGGGAAAAAGACATCAGCACGGCCGGCTTCGTATCGACAGAAGAAATACCCAATAAAGAAACATCGAATAAAGAAACGCTGGCGCCGTATCCATGTTGATGGAGCCTTACTCTGCTTTTCTTTGACAAATCGAACTGTCAGCTTCTCCTTCTATGATCTAATGGGACAGAAGCTGAACTCCGAATGTGAAAATTACTGCTGAAGAGTCAAAAGAGTGTCGAGTACAGCCAAAGAGCCACAGCAGCCAAGTGTAAATAAAAACCTGATTCATTAGGCAGTCCTACTTTATTCCCTTATTGAGAGTTTCATAACTGATCCCATTCATCTGCATCATTTCTTTGGCGAAAGCAGAAGGAAAAAAAAAAAATCCATCACGCTAATAAAGTCAAGGTGAGAAAAGGAAACAAAGAAAGAGAAATATGAGTGAGAGAAAAATTCTCTCCTGGTGCCTCGAAAACTTTTTGCTTAATGGGATTTTTTTTTTTCTCCTTCTTCTCCGCGGCTGTCAGTCAAATACGGGAAAATAAATCCGGCTTCATCAACGCGGACGCCCGCATCTCGCTCTGCCACTCATCCTCGCCGTCTCCCGGGGTTACGCTTGACTGACGAGTCACGTGAGACCGGTGCTGCCTCAGCACCGCCGCCTCCCCGAAGACCCCCGTCCGCTCTCATTAGGCGCTTTAGCGGGCTGCGCGCCGCTGACGAGGGCGAGAGCTGCAGGCGGAAGCTTCAAAACATGCGTGTGTGTGTGTGTGTGTGTGTGTGTGTGTGTGTGTGTGTGTGTGTGTGGATGTACCTGTCCAGTGTGTCTGTGGGGTACAGCGCCTTGCTGAAGCCGTCCAGCATGGTGGCGTGCGTCTGGAGGATGATGACGTTGTAGATCACCACCGCCACCAGCATCACCACCATCTTCAGCTCGTAGTTGATGCGCAGGAACACGGAGCAGGACACCAGGCCCAGGATGCAGCAGTAAATGAAGTACTGGGGACACAGCGGCGAGAAAACGAAAATGAAAATGAGACAGTTTTACACATAATAATGGCAATAATTGAATTAGAACTGAGAGTGTTGCACAGTATGTATAATAAATGAACAGGATGACTTTTCCATTCACTGTCACCACTTTTGATAAGCAAGCAGCAAAAAATGACAAATATCCAAGAAAATCCATCGTATTTTAGGTATAATCGGCTCCTTTTGTCAATAATTTAATAATTGATCACATTACTGAAGTAGCCTCATGAAAATAATGTAATAATACCTAAATTGGATTGTTGATGCACACAACCTTAACATTTCATTGCATAACTAGCAGGTTATGTTACACTAATGGGTTTATCATATTAAAACTGCCTAAAATTATGCTGTTACAAGTGGTGATCAGTGATCTGTGTAGGAGAGATAACCTTTAAGTAAATGACTGCTTAGAAGAAAAAAAAACAAATTTACAAGAAAACATGTCTTTAACATGTCTTTGAAGGTTCTGTTTTTGTGTGTTCTTGTTTTTCTTTCCATTTCACTAAAATATCTGAGCACCATGTAAATTGTACGCACTATTTTGCACCATGTGAAATGCTCAATAAAAACTGTTGACAAAAAAAAATAATAGAAGAAAACTTAAAAAAAAGATTAACACAAAATGTAAGAAAATGATAGAAATGTGCACATTAATTCAAAACCAACAAGAACAATGTGTTGAGTGAATATCAAATGTAAAAACCAATCGAGAAGAAACTAATAAAGTTGCATCTGTTTCTTTTGATAAATGTTCAAATACTAGAGGCCCTGATAGTAATGCTGATTTTGTTGAGTGTGGCGCCAGTCACAGACAGTGTGTGTGTGTTTGTGTGTGCGCCATGCTGACTGGGAATATGAATGGTGGCTTTGACATTGAGGGATTTCCCCACATCTGAGCAGTACGGGAGATTTAAATAAACTCCCCCGTCTGAACTAGAGCGAATTTATTTTTACTTTACGGATTTCAAGCACAGGAACAAAACATCCTTGTCAAAGGAGAGCAGAATATGTAAGGAATGCTTGAGATGAATTTTTTTGTTTCTGAGTGGTGGTGCCTTCGCTCCGATTCTCCCAGCTGAGTGAGCACACACACTCCCGCTCTCACCGGCAGATAAAACCTGTTTTCGCCCGAGTTTTCATCCAAGTAGTCCAACATGCTGCCGTTGGACAGGTTGACAGGTTGGACGGTGGCCAGGATGCCCTCCATGGACCTTCCAGGATCCTCCACAAAGAACTGAACACACGAAACGGAAATAAGAGGTGAGGGTTAGAGCACGAAAACCTAATCGATTTAAATTTCTCAGGCTAAAAAAATACATCCATAAGTTGAAGTGCGTGTCCTCTCACCATGTTGAAGACAGCCATCACCAGGATGAGGGCGGTGGTCGTCATGGTGAGGACCAATCGCAGCCAGGGGTTGTTGGTGACGATGATCCGGGAGGAGGTGGGAAACCACGTGAGGGAGCAGAGCGAGCCCTTCCCCCCCTGCTGTGGAGGAAACACCAGTGACTGGAGGGGCACAACTCCAGGGGAAAACCTTCCAGAGAGTCTGGAAAGTTGCTGAAAGTTGTTTTAAAGTTGCGCAGAAAATCTGTAAATAAGTCACATTTAACAGGTAGAGCTGCTCATGTTCATACAGTTTACTACTAACATAGATTACATATTACATACTATTACCGTCACTTACCTTCCACCTTCTTACTCAATAGTAATTAATTTCAATATTATCACACAAAACTTTTCAAAATGTATTTTTCGCACACATAATGCAAAAGTTTGGAGCTCCACATGTCATTCCTCCGCCATACAGCTTTACACATTTCAATATTTTGAAGAACATCTCTAACAATAAATAATGCAATAAAAAAAATGAAAAAGATTACAACCATGACTGGGTGTGTGGAACTTTGTATACTCAATGACTGAATTAAACAACTGTCACACCCAATATTTTACCTTATTTTGACAGACAAACTGAACAAAAACTGCAAAAATAGCTTCTATTAAAAAGAAGTGTAGTCATTTTTATATATCAATACATTATTGGCTGCAATCATTACATTTTGAAATGATTTTGAAATGCTCCTTCAGTCATGTAACACCTTTTAACATGTTAATAGTAATAAAGCAACATATTACAATATGAGATTTATCAGGTTAAGAAGGCCAAAATCCCTACATTATTAGCAATTTTAATATTACTGGTTTTTACATACATCACTGAAAAAACATTATTTTTCCTGTGTGTGTAATAATGAATCTGTCTACATTAAAATGCATAAGAAATACTTAAACCAGTTATTTTCTATTATCACCATTTCCACATGTTTGTCGCTAACCGTAGAAGCTATTGGGTTAAAGAGCAGCAGATCAGCTTTTCACAGTTTTTTCTGTTTCTGTTTCTTTCTCTCAGCAACAGCGCAGCCTGGAAAGACATTTTCCCCAGAGACGTGATTGATTACAATAACTGTGTAATGCACTCTTTCACAGCTGAACGGAGCCCAACCTTTAGTTACAATGTGCCCCATTAATTACGACGGATGCAAACACACACAGACACACACACAGAGTTTGTGAGACATGCACTCTCTGGCTGGTCAGTATCAGATTCATGGTTTGCACCAACCTTTCAGCATCAATCTCTCTCTCTCTCTGTGAGGCTTTCTCTTTTCTTCCTGCAGTATATAGCTGATATATGCGAAAGGAGGAGCCAAATTATCAATAATTAGTCAGGGGCTGATATTGGCTGCTCTCTTTAGGGAGAAATTGCGTATCGATTGCCCATAAAACACCTGTGACAGGTACATGTGGCAGCTTTTAAAATAACAGCCGTCCCTCCATGACGAGTCACAGCACTTAATCTGTCAATGACGGGGTATGAAATCCACATCGGGCCACATGTCCGTCGCACATGACGACCCTGGATGACGCCGCGCTCCAGCGGGAAGCATCTGTTCACCCCCGTGATAATCAACTCTCTTTATTTCCCCGACATAAACCTCCTTGCGCGGGTTGTTGTTTGAGTGGCCGATCGAGGCTCCTTTGGGACGGGCCGCTGTTGACGTAGCGGGTTTTTTAGAGAGCGCTTCATGGCTCAAGCTCCGCCGCCGGAGTCACAAACCCCCACTTCAACACTGACACACACAATACAACCCATCGCTTCATCACATTCACAGTCATCAGCATGTTTAATGATGTTTTCAAACTGCTTGCATATAAAGGAGAAGTAACTTGATCGTGTGTGTGTGTGTGTGTGTGTGTGTGTGTGTGTGTGTGTGAGCGTGCATATTGACACTGACTGCTGGTGTAGTTGCAGATGAATTTATGCAAACTCACCAGAATGTGACCGGCGAAGCAAAGGAGGAGGATCAAAGCCAGTAACAGGAAAGCGAGGCCAAACGAGATCCCCAGCACAGCGGTCCTGCAACACACACACACACACACACAATTATTGACCGCATCCCTGAACACACACGCTGCTCCTTGCCAGGTCAGTGGTGACCCAGAGGTTCACAGGTTTAAATCCCGCTGCATGTCCCAGAGCAAGACCTTTGACCCCGATAGATTCCCACCGCTCCGACTACGTGCGCTTAATCAATAAAGTCTCAAACATTAAATTAGTTTAACCTTTCTGAAGACGTTGCACTGACAATATTTTCCCGTGGATTCACTGGAATCTCAAGAAAAAAATGACCCTCACTCTCCGGTGACCACGGTTTAACCCGTCTCAACAGTTTTCAACATTATTTGACACAAACTGCATAAATAACAAGGTTTCAGTTCCCATCACAGTGGGAAAAAAAAACATATAGACACACACATACACACACATGACCCTCCTGGCACGTCTCGGTAATTCACTTCCATTCACAGTGAGATACTGCAGCAGGAACTTCAAAAAGAAAAAGAGGCGCACTCATCTCCTCATTTCTCGGAGGAGAAATACAGCGCGGCTGATTCACAGACGCCTGCCATAAAAACCCTGACGTCACGTCTAAACGTGTGGAGAGATGCTGAAACAAACACGGCAAAGATGAAGAGAGCCAGAGAGAACGACAGAGACATAGAGGGGGGGAATTAAAAAAAAAAAAATCAATGGCTCCTCAGGCGCTGAATTACACCTTTGGCTCCCAGAAGCAGTAAATTTGCATGACTGTGAATTCCCCCCCCCCCCGCCAGTCGCCATTAAAGAGACGCCACACTTTGATTCACCTGATCCATAATCACTGGCAGACACTGTGCCCTTTCCTCTCCGCGAGCGTTTTAACACCCTGCCTCCTGCTCCCTCGCCTCTTTCATTTGGTCGGGGTGACGAGACGGCCGGCGTCAAACAGCTGTTTAACACCCGGCCGCCGCCGCCGTCGTCGCCGCGGCTCACTGAGCGGGGACTTACTTGGGCAGGACGAGGACCTGGACCACGAATATACAGCAGAATATAAGGCAGGCGCAGGTGACGTAGTACTTGAAGGCGGGCAGGGTGGTGGATCTGTACTGTGGGGAGAAGATGAGACGGACATGTTGTCGAGCTGCACACGTCCTGCACGCCTCCGACCCTCTGTGTTCGCGTTCACCGACCTCCTTCTCCAGAGCTTTGTTATGGAAGAACAATGAGATCCTCTGGATGTCCTCGGACTTCAGCCACTGTCTGCAGACACGTGAAGCAGACAGTACAGCAGAGCTCTTATTATACAGCGAGAATAACATCAGAGCCATTGTGAGGTATCTGTAATATACACATTCAGCCATTCATCGGGTTCAGGCCACTGCGACTCTCATGTCTTAAAAGCAAGACTCTGAAACACAGAGTCCGCTCTTCACTTGAGCTGTGAAGCAAACCTTACTGAGCACATCCCAAAAGGAGCCACGGTGATGCAACTGTTACAACTCTGGCTAAATTCTCTGATAAGTTACTAATGCAGCTTCACTCTTGACTTTTTTAAGTAATATCATGAATTGTGCTCTATTCGTCATTTGCCCGCTTTATATTTTTTTATCTTCTAAAAAAAAAAAAAAATGGCGCTGAGCAGAGGTCTGCAGTCCACGGCTGTACAGGCACACCTTCATCGCGGCTCATCGAAGCACAAAGATAATATGTGTGATTATATTTCTTTTCCTTTCCTAATCGTATTTGCTCATCAGACACATTTTCAAAAACACTCTCTGCAAACTCTCCTAATGCGTGATTATTATTTCCCTTAAAGCGTTAAAAACTGCTCTTTTGCTCACAGACGTCTCAGACCCCAGTGCAGGGTCTGCAGGCATGATTTACTGAGACACTGCAGAAAAAAGAATACATAAATAACTTTGCATGGCCATGAAAGAAGACTGCAGCTTTTCTTCGGCTGTTTTGTTGGTGATCAATTAAGAATAACAGCTTGAGCTTTTGTTTTGTTTTTTTTTAATTCCTGTTTTAGTTGTATTCTATAGTTTTATTTCTTAATTTATGCCTTTGCATTGTGTTTCTCATGCACCTCAACTGTGGTTGTGTGAAAGTGTTTTATAAATAAATAAGTTACTGTATGATTGGCATCAATCACAAGCAAACAGGATGAATGACAGGTTCTTCACCCTTTAGGCCATGTTTGCAAAAAAAAGATTAGCTGGAAACTATTATTATATTTTATTAAAATAAAATCTGCAAATAAAAGTCATTAGGGGCCAGCTGAGGAAATGCATCTCACAGCGATATCTGTTAAAAGCTGAGCTGATTTGCACACTATGCATTGTAAATTATTCTAGTATCGTAAACATGACTTAACTGCATGTGCTACTTTGCACATCTATCAGATGCCACCTCCTGATCAACCAACTCTGCTTTGGATTTCATTAGAACAGCTTTAGAGCTTTTTCAGATGTGACTGACAGGAAGTGCGCTGCAGACACAAAATGCTCACTTTTGTGAGTTGATGCCGTCGATGGTGCGAATCATTCGTTCATTGAGTTCTTCCTCAAACCTCCTCCTCTGGGATTTGGACCTGAAATCGGAGTAGAAACGTTTAAGCACAGACAAAAAAAATTCCACCTATAAGGAAATGTTCTGATTACAGAGCGAGGTAACGGGTTGTGCTTCCTGTGGCTCACCTTTCTCGCCTCTGGAAGTGGTACTGCCCCATTGGGACATCCTGGAATAGGAATCGAACCGTAAACCATCTGGACAGGTGGACGTTTGCGTGCAGGGAGGGGACGGGAGAGGACAGACGGGACTCACCGTCGTGTTGATTTTGCCGTTGTCGGTGGTCATGCTGTCTCTGTGGTGGAGGTTGGCGAAGGGTTTGGCGGCTCCCCAGGACTCCAGGTAGCGGGTCATCCGGACAGAGGCCCGCATCTTCCCGCCGTCCAGGGAGGGACGGGAGCGCACGCCCAACAGCGGGCTGTGTCGTTCAGTCTGAAAGAGGAAGACATCATATTTTATTGATCCCCTCAGGGAAGATACTTCTCCATGTAGATTGGTAGAAACTTCTAGCATCAAAGTTTGCTTCGGTTTTCTTTGCTAAAAGCTGTAATCACATGTAAAATTGGCCAATTTTGAGCTACATTTAAATGCCATGTTTCAAAGAGTAGATAGAACAAATGATCTCAGAGATTAAAATCCTTTATATGCAACTGTGTGTCTTTCTCACAGTGTTCTGACTAAGAGGGTACGAGTCAAAAGATGACTTGGTGCTTTGGGAAAAGTGGTCACTTTCCAACTCGGGCGGGCTCCCTGTCAATGTTTTGAACTACTGAAAACACTCAAAGTCAAGAAGGATGCAACTCTTTTTGTTTTTATATTTTGGTTGGAGTGCTCCACTTTAACTCTGACCGGGACCCTGAGAGTCCGAGGAGGAGGAGGAGGAGGAGGAGGAGGAGGAGGACGCCACGCTCAGTATCTCTGAGGATTTGTTCTAATTGCTCACAGGAACAGGTAATGCGAGCGACCGTACGTGACGCCAATTCAGGCGAGAGCCGGGACAGACGCGGCGCGTGACGGCTGCGTTTATTTCCCGCGGGTGTGCCGGACGGCTCCGACAGTGACGATCAATGACAGTGACGGAGGAGACGACGCCTCCCTTGATAGATGCTCCGTTTTTGGCCTTGATCCATTTGGAGCTTCTTGAAAATGTCACAGAGCGCCCGCAGCCTTTCTCCGATATCTGATAGGATATTGAAATGTTTAAACGGGAAGAGAGGGGCAGAAAAGACCCCCGTCAGGTCACGGTGTTACTATAAGAAGTACAATTTAAAGTAAGTACAGACTTGGCTCAGGCTGGAAACAACTGGTTTGCTTAATTGCTGCCTGGAGTGTGACTAATGCAGGAGCTCCACTGAAGTGTTCCCACAAATAGGATGTGCGGGAAAATATTCACATTTCTGGGCAAAGAGAACAGGAGCTGCTCTTAAACATGCTGACTTAATACTACATTAACGTCTCGTTTTCCAAACTGTTCCTCGCAGTTATTGGATTCTGATTTTGTCTTGTTTGCAGTGAAGTTCCGTCGCCTGCAATCACAGACAAAAAAAAAAAAGTGTGATCGCTCACGTCGACACTTCCACTGAACTCGTTTCATTTCGCTGAATATCTGAGACTCCCACATGACAGGATCAAGCGGCAAAACAACAACAATGACAAGATTTTGAGGAATCCATGACTGTCTGTTGAAGTATTTTCAAAAACATAAAAACCTTACTTCTTATGAAAGGATTCAGTTTTATGAAGCATATATAATCAAAACTTTATGCCTGAAGGGTGGAGAAGAGAGGTCTTCCGGACGATACGTCAAGCAGTGGGCGCATTTTAGCCAAATTATGGAGGGAAGAAGAAGAAAAAAAAGGCTAGTGGATGCTTAAGCACGTATTTTAGTTCCATTTGCCAAGCCTGAGAAACACTTAGCGCAGCCTGGATGCTGCCAAGAAGCAAATTCTATACAGAGATGTTCTCAGAGGAGACGGATCTCCTAAACGTCCTCTGTGTCCTGGTTTGACAGGAGGACCTGCGCAAAGTGCGTCCGCTAACTGAGACTCTCCTCTGAGATGGACGCAGTTTTGTTTGAGCGTTCTTCATTTGATGGTGTTGAAAGAAGTTCAATACGTCTATTATGAATAACAGAAAAGTCTAAAACATGACAAAGCAAATGCGACACAGTAATCCCACCTTGGGGTTGATGACCAGGTAGGTGACGACGCCGTGCTCCTTCAGGTAGGAGTCTCTGCTCTGCCCGTCTCCCGGCTCCACCTTGTACGAGCCTTTCAGATGCTCCAGCGTCACCGACGAGATGTGGACCCTCCTGGACAGAAGGACGTGGGCACGCAGCGAGAGGTGAGGCGCCTGCGTCAGCGGCTCCGTCGAGCGTATTATTCATTTTCCAGCTCTCTAACAACGCTAACCTGTAATTCCGCCTTTTCTGCTTTGTTTTTCGCGGTGGAAAAGGCAGACAGAAAGAGGTGGATTTTTTTTTTTTCCCCCCACTGGACATGTTTTTTTTCCGATACCTTTCAGCTGGCATAACCTGAGGTAAACCATTAGCAGCCCGGTGAGACAACGCCGCGGCTCTGGAGAGCTTATTTTCAGAGTAACGTTTGCATACCCAGCGTCCCATTTTTCCCCAAGCCAGTTAGAGAGCAAGGACGGCGGAGGCATAATGACCACGTAACAAATGTGGAGCTGCCTGCCTGGTCAAATGAGAAAGCTGCAATTGAGAAGAATTCTTATAAAATCCAAAATTGGACCAGGCATGCTCTATATGTCCCTCTGCGTAAATCTGCTGGAGTACATTTAAAGTACATTTTATTAGAAAATATCTCAGGCAAGATTTAGGGCCACATATTGGTGTTTGTATTGAATTTGTGGCGGAAATTTGAGAAAAAAACTGTTACCATTCACAATTGTTTAGAAGAATATTTCATTTTCTCCTTGAGCGAGCAGGAATGACAAATCGAGATAAATTTCCTTGCTTAGCTCCTGACGACTTCAAGTTAATGTAAATGGGAGAAACATGATGCCTCAGTCTACCAGCTGTCACTGGGAATAAAGTAACACATTAAAAAAAAAACCCTCTCACCCCGGCACGCCCCCAGCCTCCATGTGATTGGCCAGAGTGACGTCATGTGACCACACGTCGTACTGCCACTTCCGAAGGCCGATCACGCCGCAGAGGACGTTCCCAGAGTGAACGCCAACGCGCATGTTTATGTCGACCCCGGTGGCGTCGCGAACCTTCCTGCGATCGGCGGAGAAAAGACAACAGACGCTTGGAAAAGCAGAATTTTTTTCATGAGAAGAGAAGGTTGACATCCATGGGAAAGTTGAGTACAGAGCTCGGCAGCAGCATTCACTTAGCTTAGCTTAGCTTACAGACTGAAAAGCATGTGGATTTAGGCAAAAGGAGAAACAGCTCGGTGCGGCCGGATAAAGGAAGCTGCAGAACGGAACATAATTTAGGAAAACCTGATTCATACAGAGATCTTCAAATAAAGAACTATTACAGGACGGAAATTCGAACCGGATCCTTTGAGTGGATATCAGAATGCAAGGATGGTTTCATCTCCTTATTAAGGGCTGAATTCATATGGCTAAATATATTCATGCAGAAATCACAGAAGAAGTTTGGCCTAAGATGAGGGAAATTTTGCTTCATTATTACAGTGAAAATAAGCAAGAAATTACATTTTCAACAAGTATGATGGAGAAAGTGTGGATCATTCTCAGAATTTCTGGAAATATAAAAAAAAATGATATAAAGAATTAAGGCTGATATTTGGATATGAGCAAAAAGTGAAGATTTTTGTGTGTGTGTGTGTGTGTGTGTGTGTGTGTTCACGCATGAGTAAAAATCACAGAGAAGAGAGAGTTCAGGTCTAAACGACAGCATGTCGTCTCATTTGTTGTGAATATTTCATATGTTTACTCGGGAGGTTTATCACGTCGCAGCCACACTGTGTTTACTCTCGAGTTCAAACAGATCCGAGTCTGGCATTCCTTCTGCTCGGTCTGTTCCGCGGCGTGCGGTTGTGTGTGTTGTGCTTCCGAGCCTGTGTCTCTGTGTCGCGAGGGGGAGGGAAAAAAAGGAGGGAAAGCTCTGGCATTTTACTTGATGGCCTCACACATATCCAGGCCCATCTTCACGCAGTTCCTGGCGTGGTTCGGCAGCGACTCCGGCAGGCCGGACACGCAGTAATAACAGTCCCCCAGGATCTTGATCCTCATGCACTCGTTCTCCTTGAAGACAGAGGAAGAAGAAGAAGAAGAAAAAAAAAAAAGCAACTCTTTTATTACTTCCTCACCTCCAACCTGCACTCAGTCACATCCATCATGCATACACCCACCCACACACACACATCTACTCTTCTAACACCCACATGTGGGACGTGTAACAGCTCATCCTTGGACCGGGTTTATGTAACGCTGCCGGACATGAAGCTGAGAGAGAGAGCCTGACTCAGCTGATGGGAGATCGACTCCGAGCAGCCCACACAGCGAGCGGCGCTGCGGGAAGGCCGGCCGAGGCCGCGGGACACGCGGAAACTTTCTTCACAGGCTTCGGTTAGTTTGACTGACAACTGCAGACAGAGCCTGTGACTTTATAATTCACAGACAAGAAGTATTGATTTAAAAAAAAACACTGTTTTTGTATTCTCTTATTTGTAGGTATATTTTACTGCGTCACTACAGTGCTTCAATGTGTTCAATGACTTCTTCCACTCCATCAAGACCGAATACAGGCAAACACACTAACTTGAAGCCTCCTGTAAGCTCATGACTTTCGTCAAGGCGCTACTTGATCACTCGCAAACTAAACCATCCATCTGTGTGTGTGTGTGAACATGAAAATGATTTATAGGAGGATTTTAGTCAATCGGGCCCTCAGCAATGTGATAATTTGATTTGTTCGGGATTTATAGTTCTGATTGGTGTCAAATGTGGCCCCATTACTGCTGCATTTATTCAAAATCATTTTCTTTGTAATCAGCTTCTTTTTTTTAAATTGATTTTCAACAATGATAACACAAATACAAAACAAACAAACTGAACACTCATCAACATGCCACCATCCCTCGTCCCCATGGGACACACAGTCCAGCAGAGCAAAATTTACAAAATCGACATCAAAACACTCAAAACGGGGACAGAAAATTACCATACAGCGTTACCACAGATGAGGCTCCAAAGGTCACGACAATAATTTTTGAACATCCTCTGCGGCTTTCCTCCAATGTGACTTAAAATGATGAATGCGAGCTGAAGATCGCTCCAGGTAGACCACCTTGAGGAAGGCTTGTAGGATTGGGAGCTAAACCCATTAAGTGTCGATTATGTCCTATTAAGTATATCCTATGACAAATTTTGAAGTGGATTAACTGGTGATTTGGATTTTTGGATGACTGAAAGACATTTTCCCACACAGTATCCCCATGGTCTCTGTTCCGAGGAGTATATCTGCCTGCTATAATCTGCTTTTGGGTGATTTCGCAGGGGTGTGAGACACATTATATATAGGAGAGTGTTTTCCTTTGCTCTCCATCAATGATATTAAAAGCCGAGTCCTCAATTCAGCCTCTGAAGGAACCTGAGGTGAACTAAGTGCTGACCTTACCCCAAAATAGAGGAACTGAGAACCTCGAGATTCCAAAATATTCCATTAGATCAAGTAAATCCAAAATCTCCAAATGTCTAATTGCCCTGTTGGTTAATTCAACTGCTGTGTGTAACTCAGGTATTTCCTTAGATTCACTGTCAGCGTTGGCAAATTCAAATTGCGAAAGAACGAAGAGAATAATTCCTGTGATATTCGATCCTCTGAGGAACATAGATCCTCAAAAAATGAATGTGTTATTAATGCTGAATGTTTTAGTGACCAGACTCTTCACTGGACAGTTCATAAACAGGATGCTGAATTGGTTTTCTTACTGTTTCAATGGAGACAACTTGGTTTGTGTCTATCAGTGTAATATCTATGTTTGGAGATGTGCATCAAACATTTAGCCCGCTGACTGAGAATATCATCCAGATCTGCCCTCAGTGAATTAAGCTTTGTTTCCGCCTCATTGCTATATTCATCCTTGAGCTATCTCTCTCTGAATTACTGCAAGTCTGCTCTAATTTGGAAATATTTAGCAGTTTTTAGATCAGAAAGTAATCGCATTGTGACGTAGAATCTCTGATCGCTCACCACATCGTTGCATTATCCAAGACTGAATCTTTGCTAATAATAATAAATTCTTTTCATTATAATTTGTGAGATATTTTTCGTTTCTGAAAAATGGTTGAATTGAACCTTCACCTGGACATAGCACCTTGTAAGGAATCCATATTAAATTAGGCTATTATTGCGTTATGATCAGAGGAATACCTCTGATATATATGATCGATAGCGCTAGATATATAAAAGAACAAGAATAAAGTAATGTAATGATAGCAAACTGAAACACGGTTACAAATGGGATTTGAAAGTAAAGCGCATTTTCTGATATTTCAAAAAGTCTCACTGTGAAAAAATAAAGAATTCAACCAAAGATATCAAACAAGCCACAGAGTAAAATACAACAAAATGAAAAGCTGAGTGGCCAATAACATATCAGACCGGAATAATATTACACATAAGGGTTCTTTCTCAGGATGGGAGATAAAACATACAAATAAAATAAAAAACAAATAGGCAGAGAGCCTTCCACTAAATGAATTTCTCTGAAATCAGTTCTGAGAAGAAGGCACTTGTGTTGTATTGTCCATATGAATAAAGGTCTGGCAGTGAAAAATGGAAACAAAAATAAATAAAATGGAATGAACTGAGAGAAGCCAATGTTGTAGAAAACCTAAACAGTCCTGTGTGTTGAAGTGTGATAGCTGTTCTGTGGAGGAGTCGGTTCAAAGAGAAGGCTGTACGGTGTTGTTCTTTATGGCTGCTGACTGACGATAGACCGCTGGGTGAAAGTTCAGCCGAGGTGGAACCCCTGTGGATGAAAAGTCAGTCCATATCTTCAGCAGTCAGAGTTGGATCAGACTCCGGTATGGGAGCCGAGGTGTTGGTTGAAAAAGGCCTCCGCAGCCCCGGCGGTGTTGAACGAGTCCCGGGAACCTTTGTAATACACCAGGAGCGTTGGAGGGCATCGCAGGCTTCTTCTCGTACAGCTGTGATTTCACCTTCTCGTAAGAGCTGCGTTTGGCCTTTGAGAAGCTTTCACTGTTCTGCACTTTCACCAGCAGCTCAGACATAAATTTCATGAGCTGCTGTCCCCACTCGCTGTCCTCAGCTACACCGAGGACCATCAGGTTCATACGTCTCTGTTTTCATATCCATCCAGCTTATCCTTTAATCCTCCGTTTCCCTTGGCCAGGTATGGTGGACTTCAGCTCCTCCACGGATGTTTCCAGCATGGCGATCCGGTCACTGTGGTCTGAAAGCACGTCCTCCGTCTCGGTAAAACGAACCTTCAAACCCGACGTTTAACAGCCTCCTCTGCTGTTTGAATCATCAAAAGCGCTGTCTCAGCCGACTCAGTGATACACAGGGCAACACGCTAAGTGCATCTTTAAAGTGGTTTAAATAGTAAGTGATTGACTTTTATGATGGCACAGTATTTCAGGTGTGAGGTTCAGATGTGGCGTTGGAGCAAGCACGACATCGTACAGGAAATTGCGATCCAATTCTTTCTAATACGATCCCGATTGAATCCAACTGCGGCAAAACGCAATTTCCTGAATTGCCAGAGACGTCTTCTGTAGGGCTTCTGAAAAACGATTTCCTCCTGAACAAAACGGACAAACCTGGAGCGCAAAGCGAGAGAGCGAGAGAGGAGGGTTCTCTCAAAATCTGAGTCGGACTCGGAGATTGACTCACCTTCGCTATCTGGTCAAATTTGCCAAAAAGTTCATTCAGCATGTGCACGAGTTCACCGGGAGAGCAGTCACTGGCCAGCCTGGTGAAGCCCACTATGTCCGCATAGAGGATGCTGCAAGGTGAGAAAAGAAACCGCAAATGAAACAATTAATACCTCAACCTCCCCGCTGAAGAGCAGTTTCCCTGGTCACCTCTGTTATAATTTCCCCCTGCGAGGGGAAACATATGGTTCCCTCCCCTCTGGGACTCCGTTATTAGTCGAATAAGCAAGCGATTGCTGTGAAATGTGCGAAGTCTACATCATTCCCGAGACTGGAACGATGAAAGATCCAAAGGACAAAAAGGCTTTGGGATTCCTATCTGGCAAACTGAATATCAAACTGAGAAAATGCACATTACTGTGTGGAGAGTGCAGAGAAATTACTCGGATCATGTACATAATGTTTCTTTCGCTGCCGTCACTGCGGCGCACTTCTCTCCTCTTCACTCGGACTCTGTAGCATGTTTTATTCATTCATTCCACTGTAGCTGTGGTCCTTCCGCTGATATTCATTTTGCACTAATGGTGCTGTTTTCAAAGAGCTCTCGTATAAAATGTGATATTAGCTTTGTTTGCACTGCGTGTGAAGAGCCAAATAAAGCAAAAACAACTGAACTGGGCTCAATTTTTAAAAGCCATCTCCATTTTACCTTTGCATGTAGGTTATAAGGAGAGACTGAGGGATGTGTTCACCTTAGAGGAACTCTTTCTAAACATATAACGTGAGGAAATGGTTTCATTTAAAGCTATGAATAAATAATGCTTTCATAAGTTTAAAGATACTCTGCACAAAACACAAAGGGAATATGTGTTTGGGACATTATTCGTTTGTCACGAGGCTTCATGTGAAATAAATCTGCCCTGCACAACAAATGTCCAAATGTCCTCCTGTTTGGCTGCATTGTTTGTTGTGTCCTCTCTCCTCACAATGGTTCAGTTCATTTAACGCCATACTAAGCCATTTTATTCGCATAGTGACACTTCATTTTTAGGTGATTTTGCTTTGATAGAATTAAGAAAGGTGCATTTTGTTCTCATGCAGAAGTACTATGTTCCTGTGAATGGTAACAATTTAATAAAATCTTGGTCTTCCTTTAGTAAATCTCAGCCCACCGAAGCTGAGGCCGGGTAAAGACCGAGACCAGAGTCTCAGAAGATCAAGACTTTAAGGAACAGAGACTGAGTCAAGACCGAATATAGTCTCAAGACCAGGCCTGGTCTCGAAGACTAATCTACAATATATACTGCACAGTAATATAAAATATAAAACCAGGATCGAGTCTGTTAGCTTTTATACTATAAGAAATCAGATTAATTTTCTGGCATAATAACGCAATATAATCCCTAAAATCTTGAAGAGAAAGCATCAAAAGAAAAGCCGTATTTATGTCTTTTTTTCCATTGACAGAGACAGAAAACTGAAAAACCCCACACAGTACTGTCAACAGTACATGTCTTATCCAAGTGTAAAAAAAGAGCTGAATTTCTTCATGTCTCCAGCTGAGCAAACTCAGAAATGTGACAAATCAGCAAAGCTCCTACAGTACGACCAATCCCCGGGAAGCTGAGCTGCGCCAATTATTCCAGCTGCAGAGCTGCCGGTTGGAGGCAGCGGATCCCCGCTCGGCGCCGGTGTGGGAGGACGGAAGCGCACCGCTCCGCCACCTGTCCCTGGGTGCGAGCTCTTTGTTCTGGAAAGATTGAGCTCTTCTTCCCACTCACCGTCAGCCACGCCGCGCTAGAGTTTGTTATCATTGGAGGGGTAATACGCAGATCAGCGTGAGGACACACGCCATTAAATGAGACACGGCAATGTTGCTTCCAGTGTGAAGCTCCTGGCGGGGAGGAAGGCAGGATTTTAGAGGGCAGTGGATGGAGAGGCTCTCGGGGTAAGCCTGGATTTGTGCACTCTGCTCTGTTTCTTTGAGCCCCCGCAATATGAGGGGAGCACGGCGCCGAGAGCAGAGCACATAGGCCCCCTCTTCATTTGGCAAAGTGACCTCGGAATACAATGGAGGTGGATTAACTCTGAATTGAATTCTGCGGCAGCGATGAAAAGGAATAAGAATATGGGATGGAGAGAAGATGGCGAAGAGGTGAGGGAAGAGACGGAGAGGGGGGGCGATCCAAACACGAGAGCAGGTAGAGAGGGGAGGACAAAGGAAGGGGAGGACAGGACGGCGCCGGAGCAATCAAGACGAGAGGGGGGAATAATAACCTTTATGACGTTGGAGGGCGCAGAGGGAGCCTCACCTGACATTGGTGTGCCGCTGCACGTACAGGTTGTGGAAGTTGTTGGTGCTCTCGGTGCGGCCGAAGTTGGGTCCCTGCAGCCTCTGGATGATCTCGGCCTTCATGACTCTGGCAATGTGAGCGGGCAGCAGGGACAGCAGCAGTCGCTCCTGCAGACGGGGGGGAAGACGGGGATGCGGGGGGATGAAACACCGGGCTTCTGCTCATTCACGTGCACACTGACAATGGAAGGTCAACGTTTTCTTAGAAAGACACGAGAAGAAGAAATACATTGATTGAAGATTGCTACCTCCAGACAACACTGTCTTTCAATGAATGAAGTGATAATCCACTCATCTAGGTGTTTCACTCATTTAATTAGTGGCATCAGAATAAATTATGTTGATACTACAAAGTTCAATCTGCAGTTCCAAACTTTATCTTTAACTCGTCATGAAACCACAAAACCATCTGGACTGAATCTGCGATCGGCTGGACTTTCTGAATGGAGCTGATGGATTATTCTGTCAAACAACTGTGATTTCCATCAGTTGTTTTATAATATGGAAAAAAAGACCCATGTTCAATCTATTTCCCTGGATTTGCCCTCTGGAATAAGCCGAGTGTGTACTGCAGCAATGTTTGTACATTTATCTACTTAAACATTCATTTTTCTCATGACTTGTTAAGTTACTACTTTGAATTTAGCACAGATATTTCTAGTTTTCATCATTTTTTAATATATTTATAACACTTTCGTGGTCTATTTAATTGAATTAAAGTGGATTTTTTTTTTTTTTATCTCTCTTTATCACCGAGTTCCTTTATTTTCTTCAGCTGAAATAAATTGTATGACAAGACCGAGTCACTGTATTATCAAGATCGATCATGAAGGAAAGTTAAAGAAAAATTAGGCCTCTATCAGCTACCGATGCACTGACATGAGGCATCTTCTATTTTTTTCAGATGATTCCTCTACTCATTATTCTCATTAGCAATTTTTTTTTTTTTTTTTTTTTTTTTTTTATATTATCACCTGAACGACCTTCAATAAACAAGTTAATGAAAGGACAATCAAGGCAGACTGGAATAGCAGAAACTAATGGCAGAAATGTCCAAACATCTACAAATGTTAAGTTTCAGACCTTGAACGTTTTGTATTTATCTCTCATGCATTTCAATCTTGCATCATTGGACATATTTATTTGTTTTTTTTTAGGTTTTGGCTGACTCTCGCTGCTTGGTTTCGTCGTGATTAACACCCCTGCATCACTGAGATAATAATATCGATCTGATCCTGTGCTCCGGGTCCTTTATGTAAGTTTGAATGTTCTCCCTTTGCATGTGTGGGTGGCTTTTTCTCCAGTTCACTTCCCACAGCCCAAAGACTATTAGCTGGATCATTTTCTTTAAATTAACTGTTGGTGTGAGTCTCATTTTCAGTTTACACGTTCTCCCTGAGCACGTGTGGAACATCGACTCCCACTCTTGATAAGAATTGAACCGAGTTGTGCTGCTGCAGTGTCTTTCTTTGTATCAAGTACATTTTTTAATATTAAATTGTTAACACGTTTTAATCTGATGAGTCCATGAAATTCAGTTTTTTCAATGCTGAGATGATATTTTCTGATTATTACATCGAGTTTTTCGTCTGCACAGTATTTCTACTAGCATAAAGAATGTGTTTATTTTATCGTTGATGCCTGAATATAATATTTGAGAGTTTGGATGACGTGTATGGAGTTTCTTTCATGGAATAGCAAACCAGATTCCATACAGTAAATCAACATGTTCACATCCTCCTCGGCACGGAGCGGGAGGTGAAGGTCATGGCAAGCAGTCAAGCGTGTCTTGATTATGAGGTGATTGAGGTGAGAAGAGAACCGAATACCCAATGAACTGCGCTGGAGTGTAATTAAATGAGCCTGATTTGCTTCATTTCCCCAAAAAAAAAAAAAAAAAAAAAACTCTATTTACCTTTCCCCTCAGGCAAAACCTGTCCTGCTTTAATTAATGGTAGCAAATCGCACGTAACTCGGAGAGCCAGATAAGCAGCTTGTGAACGCTGCTGTTGCACGCTGGGCTGAATGCGCGGAGGCAGCTGTCGGCGGCGAGCCGGCGCTCCTCGGCACCTCCACTCCACCTGGATGCACTCGGAGTGTCGGAGGCCAAACTGTTGTGGCACGGAGGTTAAGACACTTCTCTGCTGATGTTTTCCCAAACAGCTGACATGCGCTCGGCTGTCGAGTGTCAGATATTAGAGAAACACAGGATCCTTCACCTGCAGCCGTTGCGTAACCTGAAAAGTTTCTCGCTTCGATTCGGCGCGTCGGATGGAGGTTGGTTCCAGGGCGATGTTTTCGGTGCGTGGGCATGTATGTGTGTGCGTGTGTGGGTGTGTGTGCATGATGGAGGGAGAGCGAGTCGCTGCCGGAGGGGGGGTGTGACTCATAAATGCGGCTCGCAGCAGAGAGGGTCATTACATTGTTCACACTCCGCGGGCTCATTTCCTAAAACACAAGCCGCAAAATTAAAGCAGGGGAAAGAGGTAGGGGCTAAAAATAGAACGCCAAACCACCCGCTCGTGTTTACTTATTCAGCGCTGGAGAGACACGGGCGGCCTGCTGCGAGTGCACGTGGGGGTGGGGGTGAGAGAGGGGCGGGGGGGTAATAGCCCGAGGAGATGTGATGGTATTAATCATGTGTTTGATTAATGAACTAGATTGATTTGCATTCAGCTCTTGAATGAGATCTGCTTAGTGATGCAGTGGTATTTACATGCACACACACACACACACACACACACACACACACACACACACACACACACACTGAAAAACACACACATGCACACACACAATTAATTCACCACAACTACTGCCTGTTAAACTTTCACCCAAGTTCAGCCATAACCAGCCTGGAGCCTATTTAAATAGCTCATATAATATTGTAGCTGAAGTCTTGTTTAATTTGGTGAGTAGTAATATGATATTTTTCAGTGCATTGTTAAATGCTGTTTGCAGTAGAAGTTTGAAAAGATTAAAACATATTTTATTTTATTTTATTGTATTTTATTTTAGCGATTACTTATCAGCCCTCGTCTATTGACAGTAAGGACTTCGTACTCCTTTACCTTAACCATCACAACTATACAAACATCATCTTGGTCCCTAAAAACATGCAAACCCCTGCACAAATCCAGAAGTGCTGGTCCCTGCAAGTTGAGTCAGACCCCCCCCCCCCCCCCAAAAAAAAAAAGAGTTCACACACAGTTGTGCACACAAGAAAACTTTAACTAGTAGCTGCCTAAGAGTTACTGTAACCTGAACCAAAAAAAATTAAACAAATAAAAAATAAAGAATATGTTGGAATTGAGCACATTGGTTCTTACCAGGCATGTTGAGTCTCACAAGCAAGTGAGATCAACTCCGAGACCCAAAAAATTTTCATACGCATGAAAATACATGAGACCTGACCTGTGCTGTAACACACTAAAACACGGAAATACGCCAAAAAACAGAGAAGAAGACATGAAGCAGAGAAGTGGCAGCTGGAATAAAACATAATCAGATTAGGTAAAGCTTGCGCTTTAAGTTTTACTGGATTCTCAAACCAATTGATTACAAGAGAGAGTGAACGTTTCCTGTTAAAGCCATAATAAGCTGTAACCTGCCGTCGTTGGTTGGCATGGTTACTGTAAAGGGAGACATTTCAGCATTTTGCTTTTTCCAATAGACCCACTCTAGGAGAAGTTAATCAAAAACTTGGGGTATGTTTGAACTCATTAATACAGCACTGACCAACGAGTTCCTCTAAATGGACCAAATACAGCAAATCCCCGGCTTCAGAGAAAACTGGATCATTGGATTCAAAAGTGTTGTTGTCGCAGTTGTTTTGCCTCATTTGCATAATTTAATTACTTTCAGTAAGTTCAAAAACTGGTGGACAGAAAAAAAATCTGTAAAATAGCCCTTAGAAGAACAAAAAAGTCGCACAAAGTACATCACAACAAGCAGAATGCAAATTTTGGTATTCTGTTAAAAAAATAATAATTAATAAATAAAAATACCTGTGCTAGTGCAAAGTGTAACATTTTCTCTGTTAAATCTTCAGCGCTGACCAGGGAACGGACCCGCAGTGGCAAAAACAGCCTGAACAATGACTACAAACACACTATTTCAAAGACGAAACAGGCCTCACAACACATACCAAATGTTCAAATTCAGTATTTTTCCGTTAAGAATAGATACAGAACCGCTGAATTGCAGGCATCACCTTGAAGTAGGAAATAACCTTTGGCAAATAAAAATTTAAAAAAACAAAACAAAACAAAAAAAAAAACTCCTGACCGAGTAGACCAGCAGCTAATCATTCATAATTTTACATCATTTCCCCAAGTGGGGAGAGCGGTTAATGTCAGGGCAAAGACGCTAATGTCAAGCAAATGTCACGGCATAATGCCACTTTAGACATGACCGACTTCCCAAGTCCTCATCCCTGACAGAATCGAGAAGTGAAATTTTGTGGCAGGAAAACCATAATATGATGAGAGAAAGGAAAGAATGCGAGGAAGCTCAGCTGCACTCACGTGCAACACATTGGTGTTGGTTGTTACGGGAAATGGCCGTCGGTTCTCACGCTGCGTACCTGCTGGTGCTTCTCAAACTCCAGCTTGATTGGAGACTTGATGCAGTTGCAGGTGTCTTGGTAGGTTTGCTTGAGGGCCAGGTCCATCAGATGCTTGTGGTACGCCCCAGCCAGGTTCCCACAGGTGAAGATAATCACGTTGGCCATGATCTGATGTGCGCACACACGCACACACGCACGCACGCACGCACGCACGCCAAGCATTACAGAGCGTCAGCTGGGTGATGCAGGTTCCGGCTATATCTGTACCTGTAATTTTCCCCAACATGTGACCTTCCATTTAAGCCCATATTATCACCTCATAAAACCAGCCAATAGTGCACACTTGTGCTGCGTCTAACGCCTCTATGTCAACCTGGGGAGCTTTAAAGTGTGAACCTGCATGTTGTCCTTGGCGCTGTATCCAAGGGCGATGAGCATCTTGGAGCATGTTTTATTGTTGGTGTACTTTTCCCTTGTATTGTATTGTGTGCGTTTGTGTCTGTGCCAAAGATAAGGAAAAGAAAGACTGCTGCCATTAGTGTTGCCGGCATGTTTACTTTTACAGTTGTTCGGGTATAATGTGTGTTTTCACGTCTGGCATGTGACATAAAATCGACTGTACTTTACTTTGTGTGTTATCTGGTCTATTTGTCCCTTTTTTTTTTCTTTTTTTTTTATTGCGCTTTACCAACCGTCACCTCCATCGAGAGTTCGCTCACTTGCCACGTTTCTAAGAGGTGTTTCCCAAGTCCATTAAACGGCAGTTTATTTGATTCCGGAGGCCTTGCTGAATGTGCTTTGTCTCGATAATACGGGACAGGTTCACTTGTTTTACAGCCCGGACCTCATTAAATTGCTGTACCTCATCACTTTTAATCGTCCATGTGATGGCCTTGCTGATTTGAGAATATTAGCCCCCGTGTAGCCATTTATCTGCTCAGGGGACCAAAACAAGAAGCCACCTCAGCTACGTTAGCACAAAGACGAAAAGCGTTTCCAGGAACTGCCTTCAAAAGTCAGTTTGATGGCGGATAATGTCGCGGCGGTCCTTACCTGCCAGACTAAAGGTTCCAGCTCCGCGGCTTCAGAGGTCAGACAGACGCTGAGGGTGACGGTGTGTGAAAAGCATGTGATGCCGCTGGCGATAATGGCTCCTCTCATGGAGAAGGGCAGCATTGTGTAGACAACAAACACAATGAAAAGGAAGAAGGACACCTGGAAATGAAAATCAGAGTCTTAGTTAGCAGGTGATGGTGCAGATTGTGTCCTCCATCCTCGTCCCAGGAGGCGGTGGAGAGCAACGCTTTGTCGTCACATTAACAAGCTTCACTCAATCAAAGTGAAATAATGGAATCTAAAAAACACATCTGGTGTGGTCGCATTGAAGAATGACATTGCCCGAGGTGAACAGTTCCCGTCTCTCACTTGTCAAAAAATAATAGCACAGCATCATCTGCGTACGTCCACACTTCAGATGTTGGTGTGGGCACAATGTCTACAGTTTGATACTCTATTGCATACTCTAACTAAACAACACATTCTTTACTGCTTTGAAGCTTTTCCAAGGTTGAGGATTCTTACCAAACAAGACTTGCATGATCAGTAAGCTTTTCTGAGAGAAATATGCAGTGAACACTTGCATCAAATATTCATTTATTTTACTTCCAGCAGACATATTTGCAAAATCAAACTGTGGATCTCATTCTATATTCACTGGGAGGGAAACTAAACATTACAACAGCGATTTTGAATTACAGGAATGTCTACAATCGAGTCTCAGCAGAGTCCCTCGTGTTTCTTGCCCCATTGGCTGCTGTCTAAATACAGAGCACAGAGCAGAGGGTTGCCAGCTTTTCTTCACTACAGGATCAAATGATAAAATGCTGATTCTGTGGTTAATTTTCACAGATAAGTGGGCTCATCACTTCAGTTAATAAAAAAAACCTCTTGCTATAAGCTGCCATGAAAACAAAGATATATAGCATCTGCGTCACAGAGATACTGAAGCTGTTTTTACTCATGAGTTGGAAAATAGTTCTTTGTAATCATTCTTGCTTCTCTCCACTGACAGGTTTCCATTAAAGCATCTAAATGCGGATGCTCACTGTGAAGAGATTACTACCCGAGACAGTATCTGGTCATATCATTAGAACTCACCGCACGTTTACTTGTTTTATGGTGAGAATTACATAAACAGAAAATATCAGTGTTATTTTAATATATGTCTTTACGCTGGTTTCTTTGAATTCAGTGGGTAAATTTGCAGGAGAGATTTCATATTAATCCAGGTTTCAATGATACCTGGAGCATTAACCTCGTGCTTCGTCCCTGTCCACTTCCCCTGCTGTCAGTCCGCCCCATCCTGTTATGGTGGCGACCAGCGCCATCGGGTCACCCTTTTGACAGGGACACCAGATGAACTGCGACCTTCCTGCCTGTCTGTTTATTTCCTTTGTCTTTTCGTTTCAGAGAGTCCCTCCAAAACCATGAATCAACTGACAGCTCGAAGTGAATCAGCTTTCCCTGCAAGACCGTGATGTATCCGTCGAGGTAATCTCTGTATAAACCTTGAATATTTGCTGTTCTACATTCCTTATTGCTTCGGCTCCTGAGGGAAGTGCTGGAAGTGCTCCTTCTGCATGTTTCTCAGATCAACATCTCTTTGCTGAGACAATTTTTGCTGACAACATGTATATATAATCACTTCCATTACTGACACACAGTGTTTTATCAAGCACAAATCACAGCTGGAACATTGGAAATAAGTGATTGTCTGGTTGACCGGGTTCCTTCTAAAAGAGGACCTGAAGGCTGAGAGAGAGAGAAAGAGAGAGAGAAAGAGAGAATGTTTTGTGTTGGATTAGACCCTCTGTTGCTAAGGGAACCAACAAAGGGAAGGATGCTGACGTCGGAGCAGATGTGGTGTTTTGAAGGTCCTGTATATTTTTTTTGCCGTAACCTTCAACTCTTAACCCTGAACCCCCCACTCGGAACTCCGAAAACAGGAACCAAAAATAGGGTACTTGGCCGCGTCCTGTCTCGTTGGGCGCCTGTGCCGAATCGAGAGTGGCAGTCCAATTTCAGGTGCGTCACCTGCTCCTGTCTGCCGCGCAGCCAGCGAGACGCGCTCCGTCTCCAGCCCGCATCCTAATACAGCCTCTAACACTTGGAGATGGGTGCTGCAGGAATCATCTCACTTCAGGTCCTTCAATTACCTTCCCTCCTCTCTCTCTCTCTCTCGCTCTCTCTCTCTCTCATTGTCCCTTGTTTCAAGCGCACAACTCCTCTCTTCCTGTGTGTTTTAGACAAAAGCAGTGCACTTGTCTCCGAACACACGAGCACAGGCTTGGATACTCATATCAAAAATGTCTGAAAGTAAAAAACTGCCCAGGATGATTTCTTGTCGCGAGCAACCATCAGGTATTTGCCTTCGCACACACTCGGGTACTTAAGTGTGGACGTGACGGCCACGTATAGCGCCTGTGGCCTTCGGAGGAATCAAATAAACCCCAGACCAACAGCGAATGCATACAGATCGCAGGACACAGCCAAGGTTTCTCCTCTATACCGAACAGACATTTCTCACCGGGGTTGAAAGAGAAGGGCCTGAGGAGAAAGCCAGTTTTCTCTGTCAACCTCTTTCTTACTGGCCTTTCCTTTTTTCCCCCTCCTTCTCTCTCTCTCTCTCTCTCTTTTTTCAAGCTTCACTGTTATTAGCTCAGTGTGCTCCATCAGACATGCTGTTCCCTCGGTAATCGCAATCAATCCAGCCTGCTGAGAGTAGGCTGTGGTTCCAGCTGTTCCCTTTTCATCAGATTTCTGCTCTCCAGCAAGTTTCTGTCTTTTCTTCGGCTCTGTTCTTTGGTTCTGTTTTCCTTCATGCCGTTTCACCGATTAGAAGTGACAGACTAAAGAGAGACGGATATAGAGATAGAGGGACATAAAAACAAACCTAAAGACAGACAGAACAAGAAACACACTTCAAGCAATGTGTCAAAGCACTAGAGACAAACTGATACTATTATAGATTAATAAAAAAAAAAAATCAAATTTGTAAACAGAAACAGACCTAAAAATAGAAAGCTTGACTGACCTACTAGAGACAGACCAACAGACCTAATGTCTAACGTAGAGAGAGAGAATCAGACATAAAGAGTGGCAGACCCTTAATATGACAGATCTAAAGACAGACTGACCCAAGAGACAGAGACAGTAAAGTAGGCATCAACCGTCAGAACTGTCATCCCAAGAAACTGAGAGGCAGACGAAAACACAGACAGACCTAAAAATAGACGGATTGACTGACCTAGAGGTGAACAGAGATCTAATGTCTTAACAGACCGCAAGACTGACAGGACCACAGTCCTAGAAAGAGACCTGGAGTTAAAAAAAAAACAAAAAAAACCTGGAGACAGATAGATTCATTTCAATTGGTCTTCAGGTGGTAAAAGTTAAATAAGAATCAGACCACTTCCAGACATAGAATAAAAGGTCAGCTTTGCTTTAAAGAATCTCATTCATGCAGGATTTCAAAAAAATTAAAACCTGCTTCTGTCGCGGAGCAGCTGAACTCCTCATATACACAATAAAAATCCTCAGATAGATAAGATGAGAGCAACAGTCACGGCGGAAGAATAGTAGAAGAATAAAATGATTAATAATGCAGAATGATTATGCTCGCACAGGTGGCTGATGATAAAAATATCTCCATCCCGGCGGAGGGCGGGCGGATGGAGAAGAGGGAAGGTAAGAGGGGCAGAGAGGAAATTTAGGTAATGGTGAAGAGTGAGGCCTGGAGTGGATGGTGGGAGAATGGAGGCGGGGAAAAGCTGAGGGGAGAAAAATGAGATGTGATGAATGAGAAGAGACGCGGCATAAGCACAGGAGAATAAGATTGGTGAAAGAGAGAGAGAGAGAGAGAGAGAGGGAGAGAGAGAGAGAAAGAGAGAGAGAGAGAACGGGAGCCTGGCTCTGAAAACTAATGTGTCTGTCTGCTGATCTGCTCACCTCCAGCTCTCTCATCAGGCCTCATTAACACATGGAATTAATTCTACACACACACACACACACACAGGAGCACACACACACCTCAACTAAAAGACGGATGCGCAGAGAAAACATTTGCACACGGCACCAGTCATACTCATGAATGAACACGCGTGTGTGTCAAAGGACAGGCTGTAATCATTGGTTGTGGATATTGTTGGTCACAAGCGTCGTTTGTCCCAGATTGACTCTGATGAAGGATTGAAGAGACGCCCGACTCAAGAAGGTCCACTGTTTTCCATCCTCGACCCATACGCATCCACCTTCACTGTCTGGGGTTCTTGTGAAGCCAAGTTTAGACCCAATACTGTTATATTAATGCTGATAATTTAAATGTTGCTATGGAAACGCAATACTTTTGACAGCTGATTTTAAGCCAACAAGGTAGAAATTAGACACCTGTTACAGGACTTGATAATAATAAGTACTTGTCTCATAAAAAGCATAAGTGGGTGAAACTCTTTATCTTTGCAGACGAACACAGACTTGTACAGACCTGATCCCAGGGGCTCAGCCTTCCTCCGGAGAACATGAACAGGTAGCCCAGGGTGACCAGGCAGGCCCAGATGAGGAGCGAGAAGAGGCGGAGCATGCGCTTGAAGATGGACTCGATGCAGACGAGGACGAAGATGGACAGGAAGAGGAAGAGGACGGTGGGCACAGCGATCAGGAAGGTGAGGTGGTCCTCTGTGTTCTGGAGAAAAAAGGGGGGGGGGAAGCAAATGATCAAGACCGACGGTCAAGAGAGAAGACAAGAAACACTTGCTGACTTAAGAAAAACTCTTCCACGTTTTTATAACCTGGTGAGGACATTCAGTCCTCAAAAGGATGGATGTGGCGCGCACACACACACACACACACACACACACACACACACACACACACACACACACAATCACGCGCGCGCACAGTCGAACAGACGGCATACAGATCGGCAGACAGTCTGAGCCCAGAGAATGTGCTAAAGCATCATTTCCATGCCCACACAGTCCAAGTCAGCATTTAGAAGCCACACACGCACGCACGCACGCACGCACGCACACACACAGTTGTGTAGTGAAATGGCTCCAGTCTGACAGACCAGGTGTGTTAAATCTCGGCATGTAGTTCGTTGTTCAGAGTTTCTTTTTTTCTTTTTTTTTTTTCTCGCTCTTCCTTCTCATTTCTCTTGGCGGCTGTTATCTCCCTCATGAATACCCTGATTCTTGTTCCTTTAACTGTCCAGTATAAATGAGCTCCTCTCGCTCTCTCAGGGCTTTTCAATGGGATCAGACAGAAATGGATATCAATCAGACAAAAGGACTTCCTCAAACTTTTCTCAGCTGAAAATGTGATTCTGCTTTGTTCAATAAATTCTTTTCCGTCTGGAAACCTGTGAAATCATGAATCCAAATCTGTGCAGCCTGTCTGCTTGAGGTCAGACGCATCTTTTTGGATACTTATTTCTGTCAGTGCTTTACCGCCGGATGCTTCTCTGACTCATTAATTAACTTGACCTTCACCCACAGAGGAGGCAGATGTATGGATTAACCAATCAAAACTGGTAATTAAGTTCATTTAAGGCTTTTAGTTGCTCATTATGATTTAATTAGCTGTACCCACGTAATGACAGGAGTGTATGTCACGGACGCGGTGGTTCCGAGGTGAGGGCGGCCTCTTGCAGCGGCAGCAGTCACTGTCGCGGTACACTTCACAGGCGTGTGACATCTCGTGTCTACCAGCAATCACGCGCAATTACATGTTCTGGCCAATGTAAGAATAGACTTCAACGCTTTTGAAGAAGCAGCAAACATAAGTCCCTCGCTTTCCTATTTTAGCCCTCAACCGTGAGTAAATTACACAGCAGAAGCAGGATCACCATCGTTTGTCGGGTTTACCGCAGTTGTTCAGTTGTTCTCAACCTTTTTGCAGATTGCCTCTGAGGCCTTATGTGTTTCAAGCGAAAATACATAATTTTCGTTTCAAGGGGAAGTTTTGTGTTTCGGAGTTGAGGCAGTTCTGAAAAGTTCCACTTGGGAGCCGTGTTTTGAGTGGCTCCGGCCAACGCTGTTGTGTAAACCGACCCCCAAACTGCAACAAAGCGGAAGCTGATCTCCAGTCCGTCTGGTGTCATTCAAAAGGGTCCTGATGCGAAGCCACTCCAGCCGAGTCATGATCACCCTGACAGGCCCAGGAGTTGCACATAAGTGATTACATACCACCAATTTTACAGTGAACTGAGCAGCGGTGTGGGCCTGGAAATGTGCCTGATTTCCACCACGGAGAAGCAGCGTTTTAGATAACGGAGCGAAAAAGATGCTCCGGGCTCAGCTTTGGGTTTGCGGATGATTTGACAGTTTACGGGCTGCCTGTTGAGGAAAATAAAAAAACAAAAAAACAAAAAAACAAAGTCTTTTTGAGCAGAACAAATTGCGGCATGAGAGCGTTTGGCTTGTGTATTGATGCGGCAGCGTCGATGTAGGAAGAGGTAGTATGAGTCAGGGTCTGGCGGAGGAATTCCCAAAGGACGCGGCTGCAGATGCCGAGGCAGCTATACAGTCGGGCCCCGGAGCGCCGGGCTGAATACCAATGAGAATGTAAGCAAGACTGCAAACTCACACAGACACCAGAGGGACGGCTCGGTGACACGGACTTTCCTTGAGCAAACAAACACGTTTAGCAAAATGCCCACGCACGCTGTGCATGAACACACCAGGTTACAGGGAGGGAGGGAGGGAGCTGCCGTCTCTCCACATGGAGCAGCTTTTTCACTTATTCGCGTTAAGAAAAAAAAAAAAAAAAAAGCATCTGCACGCTGCACATTTCTGATTGTAGGCCACCTAATCCGGTTAAAGCCCCCTTTTTAGACCATTTAAAGCCATTTCCCTTGACATGGCAGAGACGGAGAGGGGCTGTGCCTGCCAGCCATATTGTACTGCTCTGTCACCGAGAACAATTATTTCTCTTTTTTTTCTCTCTCTAACCTCGTCTGGCTCATCCAGCTATTATACTGGGAGGAAAACGGAGGGGAAAGGCAGACAAAGGCAGACAGAGCAGAGAGAAAGAGAGGTGCAGAGCGCTAATTGTTCAGCAGCAGAAATGACAGAAACAAGGCAAATACGTCATATCCGACGGCGAGGAGGGGAAAGAAGCCACGTGACAGGTGGCATGTATGTTTTTTTAATGTTCTGAACATTCACCCTGCAAAAGGAGAGGGTTTGTAGACGACTGCTTTTGGTTTGCAAGTTGTTCCGACGTGTCACAGAAACAGGAGGCGACCCTGATGATATCAGGTTCTGTTCATACAATAACATTTTCGAGTAAAAATTTAAACTATCGTTGCAAACTAATGTCCGTTTACATGACAACAATGCTCGGAGCCAGTGAAAATGCAACTTTGTGAAAACCGCTCCCAATGTGAAACTTCCAGAAAATGCTCCAACTACATCTGTTTGGATATGTCGAAAAATGCCGTAGATGGAAAAAAAAAACAAAAAAACAGTGGCCTCCAGAGTGCCAAGACTCCCAGTACATGATACCAATCCAATATCATTATCTGTGAATATGATTGTCTGTCTACTCACCATAATTAAGTTAACAGACTACTCCTGTTTACAGAGTGCCTCATAGACCTCTGGTTGTCTCTGACCAGCCAGCGGGAATTCAGTAAGAAACAGTGAGTAAAAAAAATAACTGTACACAAAGCATGGAATAAAACTGCCTTGCTTTTACTTTTGGGAAGTATACACTTTGTCTTTATTTTATAGTATAGTATAGTATAGTATAAACTTTTTGCTTGTTTGCACTTTTTTTCTGGCAAAACTACCAATTGTTTCCAGAAAACTTTTGGGCTCATTGTTAATAAATAAATAATAAATAAATAAATAAATAAATAAATAAATAAATAAATAAAGAGAGGAACAATATACAATGCTGTTTGTTTTCCAGCCCTCCACTGCAGTCTGTCATTTACCTCATGGTTTGCATATTCTCCATGTTTCTCAAGTTTCGTCACATAGCCCAAAAACATTAACCTTGCATAGCAGACGGGCCTGCTTGATTCAGTTCCTGAAATCCTGCAGATCCCATCTCGTAGCGCTCCGTTGACCAATGGTGTCACTCGGTTGAAATTTTACCGGTCCAATCAGGGAAAAGAGGCGGGAGCTGTGGGAGGAGCGGAAGTGACGAGAAGACATGACGACAGCGGGAAGCGCCTGAAAGTTTGAAAACAATGGCGGCATGCGAAGCGATCTCCGTGGAAAAGGCAATATCTGCAGTTTTATAAGAAAGCGACTCAATTTCTTCTTTGAAAGAGGAGCACAGAACATCACTTCAAGCCTTTTTGTCAGGAAACAAATCTGAGCAAGTTTTTTTCAACTTATTTTGAGTGAAAATGTCTAATTTTACTTGATTTAAGATAAATTTACTTAAATTTTATATTTTATCAAGAAAAAGGCTTGATTTAAGAGAAAATTCTCTGAAATCAAGAAAATTTTTTGCTTGTTCTATTGGCAGATTTTTTTTCTTAAATTAAGAAATTTTTACTTGAAATTAGTAAAAAAAATCTGCCAATAGAACAAGCAAAAAATATTCTTGATTTTAGAGAATGTTCTCTTAAATCAAGCCTTTTTATCTTGATCAAATATAAAATTTAAGTAAATTTATCTTAAATCAAATAAAATTAGACATTTTCACTCAAAACAAGTTGAAAAAACTTGCTCAGATTTGGACTTTTTGCAGTGTCTACTGCTTCTCAGCATCAGCGCACGTAAGCTACGTCATACCGTGGCTTGATGCGGATTGGTCTGTGGTGAGTGTGTCGTGCGTCAATCAGAACGGTAGTCCAATCTTCTTCTTCTTTGGTTCGAACGGTCGTCCAATCGCCAGCTACTGATTGTTTTGAAGGTCCCGCCTCTGAAATCAAATCGGAAGAGCGGCTACCCGGATGGGCTTGTGAAATATTTCCGTGGCGGACATATGAAACTGTCCATCTGGCGTGTCAGGTTACAAAAACATGCAGTGAGCCTAAATTACCCGTGTGCCTGAATCTGACAGATGGATTTTATAAATTGGGGTGAAACTCGTTCAACTGCTTCCTCTAACCAGCTGCTTTTTAAATTGCATCAAAAGAGGTTTTCAACCAGTTAATCATATTTAAAATTTCATTTTCATCTAGTTCTGTAAGTTAAGTCAGTAGAATTTCTACCATAGCCAGTGATAGGAGCATTTTTTTTTTTTTTTTTAGAACTTTTGAACTTTACAGTATTCATTAGGTTGCAATTTGTTTACAATTCATACTAAAAATTGAACAGCACCACAAATTAAAAAGAGGCAATAAAAACATTAAATGAAGAAAAAGACAAGACTGTCATGATTGAAGAAATATAAAATAAACACTGACTGATCCTTCACTGAATACCTTGTGTTCTTGTACTATTATCATAGTTAGCAGGTATATTTGTTTATTTCCCATCTTTCTTCCCCACATTTTTTTTTTTTTAGATTTTGTTTGATTGATTGCTTGCAGAAATACAAAATATTAAAAAAAAAAAAAACCTGCTCTGCAGGAATGACAATGAATTTTTGTACTGCACTGAAGCTCCATTAAAAATACAAATCTCAAAAATATAAATGTGATTATGTTACAGCAGGCGACGCCGCCTCTTCAGAGATTTTGTCACTCATGTTGCCTGATGAAGCTCCCCCGTTTATCGCAGCGCTCCCGAGGGAGGACTCCATCAACACGGGCTTAGGAAAATGTTAATTTCAGCACCAGACAAAAACACGCCACAGGGCACAGCACTGGGACGTTGTACTGAGTGGATGTGAACGGTGTGAAATGCATTTTTACATTAAAAGATTCCCAGCAGCCATGCAGGACCAAACACAAACATGAAGACGGGCCACGGGAAAAAAATGGAAATGAGGGCTCCAAGTGAGCTGCAGCTGAAGCAGGAGAAGAAGTTAAAGTCAGTTTAAAGTTTAAGAGGCCCATTCCAGACAAACAGTAGTTCTTCTGAGGACAATCTGGTTTTAGCCTCTTGATGTACATCAGGAGGTTGTGGGCAGGAATAGTGAGTGTAACTACACTTTGTGATGAACTTGTACTTTGTAAAATATCACAAAATATTTTTAAAAAAAAAAAGCTTTGTGCGAGGTAAAAAGAAGTTTTAATAATACTGCAAATTATCTTTTCTTTTTGTTAGAATTTCATTTTAAAGATTTCCGCATCTACTGTTGTGATGTAGATCAAATGGAAGGACCCTGTCGATGACAACTGCTGCAAAAGACTATAATCTGCAAAAGACTATAAATCAGCCAGTAGTTAATGACCGCTTGCAACATACAGCATATTATTATGAAATCTGCTGTAATTGTGCTTATGAAGGTGTTGTCCTAATTGAAAAACTGTAGTGTAAGGACACTGTAGTTGAATAGCGTCAAGATTCCTGTTTGCATGATAATCTTTTGAAGTGAAAATGAAAAACTGTCATTGCCTTGCATAAGTCACTACTGATGCAACTTTTTGAAAATATAAGCAGGGAAAACTGAAACTAAGCATCACGGTCAGAAAAAATAGCTGTCTGTATGCCCAGGGAAGATCTACCACAAAAATGAGAGAATCCATGAGCACATATCTGACCCCTAGTGACCCCTGTCAACTGTTATCAAAATTTCATCTGAACAAGAAACTTCAGTGTTGACTAGTACTTCTTAACAATCTTTACCAACATATCCTGACTTCTGCTGCTGGTTTGAATTTAATCATCCTGCCTTCAATTCAAGGAACGATCTACTGAATGATGGGAAGCGTTGAGGCTGATCGGAAAACAAAACACCACCAATTATCTGTTTAGAGCGTCAGCCTTGATGAATATGGAATATCAGGTGTGAGAAATTCTGAAAAGGAGGTCCAAGCCCGTTCAGCCTCCAGCAGAGACGCTGCTGTTAATGCGATGAGAGTCGTTTGCACAGCTGGCCCGCCACGACTTCTGTTAGCAGACTTTATCATAAAAGATTTTCTGATCCGTAGGGGCGGCTGTGGCTCGGTTGGTGGAATGGGTGATGTTTCCATCAGTACGTCGGGGGTTTGACTCCCCATTTATCACCTGTACACACATCAAAGTGTCCTTGAGCAAGACACTGAAACCCTGATCACTCCCAGGTGATGGACAACTGCTTACATTGGTGTGAATCCAATAGGTATTAGTTATGATGTATATTTAGATTTACTCTCCGTAACGATCTGACATGTCTGATGGCTTCGTCCACTAAAACATCCAACTCCACATTTTTATGCTTGCAGGGGCTCAGTGCTTCGTCCAATCATTCAATGGTGGACACAATCAAATGAGACCGTTTCCAGCTGACTGTGTTCATGCAAACAGGACTAATTTGCATTAAAACCTCATCTGAACGACCCATCTTGCTAGTGATGTTGCTCATGGTGATATTCTTTCGTACATCAGTGGTAAAAGTTGCATGAGCTGAAAGTGTTATTTATTTCCATGCATTTTAGCATGCCTTGTCCAGGATTGACGATGTGTAAAACGCAGGGTTCAACCTGCAACAGGTTCTTCATCGATCACAGAGATTGGATTAGAGGCTTTGAATTTTATAACTACTTCCTTTTATCAGTTAGTTTGAAGAATTCCATTGACTTCACAGACAAGGAGGGAGATTTTGTTGATTTTGGCCAGAAAATCTGTTCCTTCCTAGGAAGGTAAAAGTTGTTCATTTTTTCCTGTGGAATTGCTTTTGTATTAACTAATCTATGCGACTCTTTATACAAACCATCATTTAGAATGAACAAAAATGTTGGAATTATTCCTGTTTTTGCTCCACATGTTGTTTGAATTGCAGCAGCAGATCGTTTGGGCGCCCGGTCCACATCTCAGTCAGTGACGTCAAAGCGTCTATTTCGTCCCCCATCGCTCCACACCTCGCTCCCCTTAGCGGCCCCGGCTACAGCTGGTGATCCATCATTATAAAACCACCCGTCTCTCACCGCCCGGCATCCATCAAACTGTCAATGGAAGCCAACGAAACATGTGTTTTTAGCCTGACATGAATCGTCCACCTGACTGTAAAATTACAGTCATGATCGGAAACAAACACTTGTCAATGAAAACACAGAAGACCCAAAAAAAAAAAAAAAAAAAACAAAAGAATCAAACAATGAGAGCTGTTCTGCACAGATTTCCAATATTCCATTATCAGATTTGATATTGATCTGAGTTTAAGGGTGTTTTAAATGTCATTACGGTAACACGCCGACATGCTGGAGCGTACAGATCTACACCCTTTACAGTCGATACAACTTCAGACGGAACAAGTAGAGTTATTTTCTCTAAAAATTGTAGATAAGCACGAGGAGGAAATGAGACACTTCCTCAGACAAACACACCCAAAAACACACACACACACAGAGTACAAAATGGGTGGGGGGGCGTCTCCCTGCCTGAAAACATTCAGCCTCTCCAGCCCTAATCTGTAGGGAAAGATAAAAGCGTGCAGTAATTTTGGGAGCATTAGCTCTGCTTTGGCTGGGTTTCTGCCGGCTCGCTGATAAAGCCACAACACTTACAACAACATCCTCCCCTCCCCTCCCCTCCCGCCGCCCGGCCCCCGCCCGCAAAACCCGCTCTCTATTTATTCCTGCCATTCTTCTTCGTTCAGCAGTAATAAATACACACGCCTCAATGAACAGCCACTTCATCACTGCTCGTCTGGTATTTAATAGGAACTAAATGGGGGGGAGGGGAAAGAAAGAGAAAAGAGCGAGAGAAGGAGAGAGAGAGAGAGAGAGAGAGAGAGAGAGAGAGGCTGATTTCGATTGATGGGAAATTAAAGGGGGGAGATTGTAATTTAACTTGCGAAGCGTGGAGCCCCGGAGGGAGAGGAGAGCCCGGACAAATTAATCGATCAGTAGGGGCAATAACAGCTATTGATTTGTCTTAAATAGAAGTAAGGGATCGATTTAGGTGGAGGTGCCACCGAGAACGACCCCGTTATTGAGTTGAAATGAATGTAACGGGACTTCGGTGACAGCCTCCAGGCGCTGAATCGACAGCACAACACACACGCGCACACACAAACACACACCGTCCTGAACATGCAGCAGCAGACAAATCATTTCGAAGACGATGCAGCAACAACAACAACAACAACAATAGCAGCAGCGGCGGCAATGAGTGGGCTTCCCTTTTGTGTGTATATTTTATAAAACACAAAAGCTGCACTTGAAAAACAATGGCTTGCGTTTGCGGTTTGAGTGGTAGTGGCCAAAACAACACATTTCACTCAACAAAAGCACCGACACCCACACTGAACTCTCATCCTGCTCTCGAGCCACTCCACGAGCCGGGGCGCTGGGATTTAAAGTGCCGCTTTACAGCCACTTCAGCTGCCACACATAATCACACACACACACACACCCCGGCAAACTGCCCCCCATCCGTACACCCCCCCGCCCCCCCCGACCCCGCCCACCCATCATCTCATTCAGTCACACAGACTCTGATGTTGTGATCCCGAAGAGAAGACTCCCTCTCTGACTCTTCTTACTGACGATAACTCAGATGAGTCGCCTCGAGCGAGCCGACCGGCTGTTTGTCTCGGGGAGGTGTGGCTCCCCACAAGCCGAAGTCCCGCTCCGGGAATAACCGAGCTTATTGAACGGAAATCAAACTTTTCATTCCCCAGTCAGGTGACGCGGTGCAGCAGTGGTTAGCTCTGCTGGGAGTTCCTTGTTGGGTCGCTGGATTTTCATTGTGAGGTTTGCATATCAACAGGCGACTTTATTAGTCCCAGTCAGAGCAAACGAAATTCATCCAAAAAAAAAAAAAAAAGAGTAATTATACATGTAAACAGGCCAAGTTAAAAATGTGTAAGAAATATAAATATAAAATGTAAACAAACAGAATAACTATCCTCCCGAGCTGTTTGGACTACATCCGCCTCTCTTTGCTGGTCCCTAAATATAAATCTTGGATCAGTGCAAAACAGGGCTGAGGCAGTTCTCGTTATTAACAGAGACCATCGAAACCAAATTTCTTTTTCTGTCTGAATTCGCACTGCAACTGAAAGACGATCAGAGTCTGGATGAAGCAGATCTGGAAGGTGGATGAATGGCTGTCACATTATTACTTGGCGCTTATTTCTTTGAATAACATCCAGCCACTGAAACCCACTTAATCTCACTTGGGTTGACGCTGGAGAGAATCCCAGCTGCCACTGGTTGAGAGGAGAGAGAACTCACAACCACAACTAACGTGCACGTTTTTGACTGAGTGAGGAAGCATCTTTAAGTAAGAACATGCAAACCCCGAAACGTGGAATCCAGGTCTGCGGAAATTAAGGTGCCAATACTCAACACTGCACCACCGTGGGACCAAAAGTATTAAACTCATAAAATCTGAGTTTTTGCTCTTGAAGGTAAAGTTGCAGAGCTGGTAACTCTAAGCAATAATTACAAAATCCAACCTTTTTCTCATTTCCCATAGAAAGTCTTCATAAAAAATAAAAGCAAGGAACCACAGAGTCAAACAATCCTCCGCTCTCTATAGGAGTGGAATTAGGAAAGAAATTCTGAAAAGTAATTTCTTAGGAGAAATAAAAAAATTGCTTTGACACATTATTGCAAAAATGGCCAAACTAACAGCACTGTGGTATATTTAGGATCAAACTGCACCGACCTCCTCTTGCAGGGTGCTGGATCTGCCCACGCCTTCATATTCCTGTCCACACTTAACTTTACACTGACACACACTCACACACACTTATCCACTCACCAGTCCTGAAGCGAAGAACACGGCCAGCAGAGCGAGGCAGGTTCCCATCATGATCAGCAGAAGGAAGACGATGAGCGGGTGCTGCTGGCTCATCCTGTAGTAGGACTCGTACAGCCAGTCCTGGGGCTTCTCCGCCTCCACGCACACTTCGCCCTGGAACCCCGGGCACACGTCCCCCAGGCTCTCGGGCCCCTCGGCGCCCTCGCCGCCATCGCTCTTCTCCAGCAGGTAGCGTCCGCGGGTCCACAGGGCCTCCTGCCACATGAGTCGGCCGCCTCTGAATTGTTGCTCGCTTGTTGACAACACAACCGACAAAAAGGAAAAAAAAAAAAGAAAAAGAACACGTGCGGAGAAAAAGTGTGCTGGATGAGGGATGCTCTCTCGCCCTTTCTCTGCCTCCTCTCCCGCGCAGGTCCACCTCCACCTCCTCCTCCTCCACCTCCTTCCCCTCCTCCTCCTCCTCCTCCTCCTCCTCCTGCTCTCCGCTTTTGAAAAAGTTTGCTGCGCTGCGAGTGATGGATGGACGGGCAAGGCGAGTGAAGGGGAGCCAACTTTCCAGCTCCGGCAGTTTTTTCGCTCACATCCTCTGCCGCTCCTCCCGCTCGAGCTGGCAAACTGAGTCAGGACAGTGAGAAAACAGAGCCTCCCTCCTCTCCTCCTCCTCCTCCTGCTCCTGTCAAAGAAACCGATCAGACTCCACAGAGAGGAGATGCTTCTCGTTGCACGAGAGCCGGCAACCTCTGCTCACTGCTCAGTGCTGGAGCTGCAGCGAGGCAACGTGTTACTGCACCGAGGTACAGAGGAGGACTGAGAGAGAGAGGGAGGGAGAGACAGAGAGAGAGAGAGAGAGGGTGTGTGCGCGAGTGAAAATGTGAGAACAGAGATGTGTGAGATTAGCTAATGTGGAGAGAGAACTGGGATGTGTGCGTGTGTCAAGACTGGAAATGTGTGTTTGCAAGGTGGAGGGAAAAAAGGGAGACACTTACAACATTTGCATAAGAGAGGAAGAAAAGACAGTCAAGTGAAGTTGGCAAAAGAAGAGAGAAAGTGTGTGTCAGCGTGAGCAGAAACCAAAGAGAGAGAGAGGTTGTAACACACAGATGAGGGGGGGGAGAGAAAAGGAAGAGGAAGAAGAGACAAAGTCAGGAAGGGAAAAAAAAAAAGCTTGGGAGACAGAGAGAGTGTGGGAGGAAGAGAGAGATCAGCGCTTCAAACGGGTGATGGGAGGAGGAGGAGAGAGGAATGAGAGAGCTGGTAATGAGTGAAAGTTTCTCCGTGTGTGTATGTGTGTGTGCTGGCGGTGGGAGTAAAAATAAGATCTGACAAACCAGGATCCAGATATTCCTCCTCCTCCCTCTCCTCTCCTCCCCTCGCTGTCCTCGGTGAGATCCACTGAAGTGAGAAAACGCCACTTCAGTGTGTCACATCCCCGCCGCCGGGTTTCTGCGGGGAGGGAAGGAGGAGAGAGAGAGAGAGAGAGCGGAATCAAGCATACGGCTCGTCTTTAGAGAATAAACACAGTGCACGCGCTATTTTTAGAAACTACAGGTTAAACCGATTCTAATAGAAGCCGCCTGCTGGGTCCTTCCAGCGCGGTACCAGACGCCTCGTCCCCGGTGAACACACAGCGGATGTAAACACTGCTATTGCAACCAAAACTTAGCAGGTTAGTTGGAGTTTGCATGTTCTCCCTATGTATGTGAGAGTTTCCTTCACTTTCCTCATTAATGTTGAAAGAATTAATTTTAATCGAAATACTTCAGTGTAACCAGTATCTTTCCATAAAATAAATGGCTTAAACATATGTCTTTGTCCTCTGTTCTACTTGATGTGTTGTTTGTGAAGCCATGTTGAGGTGATGCTGAGGACACAAAGAGAGAAAGACCCACTTGCTTCAATAGCAGACTGCCTGGAGTTCAGGAGGAAGCCTCATTGCGCCCATTTGACTCCCTTCACCCCTGTGTTTGGAATGTTGCTGTCTCGCTCTCTTTCCCTCTGATTTTCCGCTCCGCTGCTGCACCTCTGTGAGCAGGGATTACTCACACCTGCACCCCATCCGAATGTCAATGGAGGATATCGACCCCGGGAACCCGAGCCTTCGGTTTGCCATTTGGCCGCGGCACTTCCTGGTTTCTGGATGTTTGATGGATCACCATGAACCTTCAGTGACCACTGAGAGTGTGCCAAATTGCAGGTTCAAATAAACTGGGCTTCCAGTTTGTGTGTATTTTGTGGGCGATTTACTATAAATAAAACCTTGAGTGTAATCCCAGTCAAACAGGAGGCTTGAAATCCCTTCGACTCGCCCCCGTGCTGGTTTGCTTGTGGTCACAAAGGAGTGATGGGCTGGAGCGCTAAGCTCCTTCCAGCATGTGTTGGTGGAAGGAGTTAAGCTCACCCTAACCCTTTACAGCAAGGTAAATCTGAATTTGGGGAAAAAACATCCCTGTGATGACCGATCATTACGTTAAGGCTCTGTTTACATGCACGCAGATTCCCTTTGAGAATACAGAAGTATTTTGGCAGTGAGTTTATATAACGCTGTTTCAGTTCTTCTGACTGCACAGAGTTGGTGCATGACAGAAAACTGCATTGACAGGCCCGAAGGCACATTAATAATAACAAATCACAGCTATGTTGTTTCACCTCAGCCCAACTCTCAAAACCACCTACTCGCTGCATCCAGAGTATTTCTGAAAATCAGATGTGCTGGATGTGTTTCCCATTAGCGATGCGTGTAAAAAAAAAAAAAATCACACGTTGTGTGGGACGGACCGACGTGAATGGACTCACTCACAGCATCGCATCCCCCGACAGAATCTGCTGAAGTGTTGCTGTAGAGAGAGAAATGACAAGAAAAGCAGAGAAAGAGACATTTTAGAGCAATTTTCACGGCAGGAGCCTGGAAGCAGGGAAATCGATCAGAGCAGAGCAGAGCGGCACGAGGAGAAACTCATGGAGGATTACTCTCCGGCTCGCTAAAATGATGGCCGTTACGACTGCAGGGTCCTGAGGTGCATTAACACTCATAACCAACACATTTTATACCGCCGTATAACTCAGACAGAAAAGTTGGGACAGTAATGACAGATTCCACTAACTTAGGGTCCGACTAGGGGTGAAGGCATTTCACACACTGATAACGCAGCAAAAAATTATATTTCTCATCAGCTTATGTACATAATAACCTGGTGAGAAATAACTCAAATTAATCAACAAGCAGGTTGAAGATATGCAAATATGATATGCAGATATCCAGGTTTTCCCAAAGCATTTCTCCACTCTGTGATTGTTTTAAAGAGGAATCACTGCAGTAAGAAAAACACTTTTAGGCATTTTTATATTTTAATATTATTGTACCAAAATTGAAAGTAAAATTATTCGCCGAATATCATAACGACCAAATATTCAGATATTTGGGACCAGTCATAAGTACTTATGGAAATGACTTTTGCAGCATGCTGCGGTCTTTTTTGATATAAAGGAAAATGTGGAATCTAAAGCCACTATTATATCAAAACACACAATCTCAGAACACAATTTACTGGAAATGTAATGTAGTTCTCAAGTAAATTTTCATTCAAACCCATAGCAGACATTACTGTTGCAGACTATATATAAAGACTTAAAGAGTTTAACAAGAGTTACACTTTCTATTGAATTAGCATCCCAATATATTTAATTGAGGAGTAAAATATTCAAAACATTGGGGGGGACAGCCTGGAAAAAACATGGCGGCACAGCTTGAACCAAATGACATGCTGTCTTTGGCAGGTAACATCGGTCCAGGCTGCCTTCACACACAGGCAAGGAGATCAGTTGGACAGAGCAGCTCAGAATTAGATTTTGCAGGAAAATGCCCTTCGACACATGGATTTGTTCATTTCAAATAGATGAAGACAATGATCTCAATGATCGATTATGTGACTTAGCAAGAGGTGCGGCCACTCAGGTTCAGGCGGTTCAGAGGAGGACGGACAAGAGAGGATCAAGTTCTCGGTGTCAGTCACCTCCTGAATATAAAGCAGGGTCGTCACCGGAGATCGGGCCTTCTGGAGCAGCACAAATATTTATTTTAGTAACAGGAAAACATGGCAGTGTGAAGGAGGGGTCGGCCGACGCCAGGAGGCACGCGTGGTAACGAGCCAGAGCCCCCCACTCCCCGGCGAGCTGAGAGCCGTATGACATGAAGTGTGATGCATCTGCAGCCGCTCGCCGCTGCTCATTCTGCGCCTCGTCAGACGTGCCGACAGCTCGATGACCCCAAGGAAAATCGGTGTGAATTCGTGTTTAATTGTCACATGAAATCTCCCTTCTGGTGGTAACAAAACCGTCTGACAAACGTGTGATGAAGTCTTCATTTGCAGCGTTTCTGTGTGTGTGTGTTCATACCATATTGCAGCCCATCATATGCTTCCTGCCTGGCTGCACTGAATAAGTGTGTGTAATGTAATCTAATTAGGTCTGCCTTGACACAACAAAGACAAGATTAATGGACTGAGCGGAGTTACTCGCACGCAACAAGCCATGACAGTTTAAGAGTGAGTGTGTGAGTGCGTGTGTGTGTAGGACAGCTTGAACTGACTTTCCCTTTATTCAACTTGTCCTTCGTTCAGTGAGATAAATCCTTTTTTTTTTTTCTTTCCATGAGCCCTTGAGCACAGTTGCTGAAATTCGGGGAATCCCACCCTCCGTCACTGTACCCAAACCACAACAAGGGCGTGTAATTCAGACTTGGCAGACGAGGAACACAAAGAAACAAACCCAAATATTATCAGGATGTGAGCGAGTGTGTGTGACACACATCAAGACGCTCCTATTTATATAATGTTGTCAAACCACATCCCATTCATCATCTGTGTGTGTGTGTGTGTGTGTGTGTGTGTTCACCGTGTAAGCCTTCACACTCCCATCACATTAACAACAGGTGTGGCTTTGCTGACCACCTGCTACCCGCAACGTGCACGTACGTACGTACCGCTGAGGGCGCTGACAGAATGAGAGCACGCCGAGGAAACGTGGCCTTAACGCACTAATTCCGCATGGACGCCCTCCCACGTACACACGGAGCAGATGGAGCCGGGATGCCTTCACGTGCTGGGGGAGACGGAGCCGGCGTTAATGAGCCTCAGCAGAGGTGTGGAAGCAGGTCTGCTGTGACCTCTGATCATATCATCCCTGCTGAAATGGCTGGATGATCGCTGCTGGTTATTATCAGTTTCATGCAAAGAGGCTGGCGAACTGATCTGCATGTTGCTACACCGCCACAGTAGTTGGGCGTATGGTACTTCTGTTGTCATGGCAACCAAAAAAAGGTATGTAAAGGTGGGTTAATGCACCAAAACCAGCGTGGCTGTTTAGGACAGATAATTACCATGCTTTCTGTTGCCATGGTGACAATAACAAACTTGTTTTAATGTTTTGGTTGTTGTTTTTTTTTTTTTCCACACAGTGGCTGTTTTGTTTAGATCAGGCAGCAAAAGTGACTTTTGTCTCAATGTTAATGAGACACACACAGCCAGAAAACACTACTTTATATTTAGAACGCAACTTAAATTCCAAACTTTAGTGGAACTCTTCCCAACTTTCACATACTGTCTCTTAAGTTCTCGACCTCTAGCAGTGAGGATCATTTTAAAGTTTTGCTTTTGCAGTCAAGATCAAGACGAAGCAAGACAAAGTCAAGAGCAAGACCTTAAAATGTGGTCTTCAGATTTTTTGCTATATATATCTCAAACGCTGCATCACCAAAGCCTGCACACATCTTAAATGGGTTTACAAACACTTGTTTTGAATGCAGACATCAGTTCAGTTCTTTTGCAGTGCATGTGGAGGACTTCTGGTCAATTTGGGCATCTCAAACTGTAAAAATGCAGGTTTGTCATTATATTGTCAAAGGCAGATTCTGCTGATTCGTCTTACTCATTTAAATTTTTTCCATTTATTTTGGAAAAAAAAAATATCAGTCAGTCTATACATGAAATAAATCGAGCTAACTCCTCTAAAAAGGGAAAAAATATTCAGTTCATATCGAGATAACAAGAAAGAGACAGAATTTTCATGCGCTTACCGTTACTGAGTCAAAATACACGAGGATGTTTGAGGAGAAAATGCGCTCCGTCTTTTACTCTTGACGCTAAACCAAAAACTGCGCTTTCCTTAACAGGAAGTGATAAGGTCAAAGGTTAATGCATGCGCTGCACCCATTGGATGAATCAAACCACGGCAGTTTTTAGTTTTTTATTTTATTTGAGCATTTATTATTTTATTGGACAACAAGTTATCTTACTCAAACATAAAAAAAATTAATTAATTAAAAAAAAATCTAAATAAACAATTTTTTCACCACAGAGCCTCTCTACAGAAATCAGTCTTCCTGTGTCACACGTTCACCTTTCCTTCAGACTTACTGAAGCCATACAGATGAAGGTCAAAGGAGAACATACGGGCCGGGGACAATCTAGGTTAAAAAGCATCTTGTGAATATTGAATAACTGACATAAACTGGATGGCATCCCAAAAGCAGCTGAGCACGTAGAACGGTAATTACAGCAGGACTGATGGTGTGCTAGAAATAAACCGACTCTCCCACCTTGATGGGAGAAAAGTGGGCTTCATCACCTAACTGGGTCTCTCTCATCCCAGCAGTGATTAAAACACACGGCGCTGACCTACATAAGTAGCAATCAAGGTGGGAAGGTGGGAGATGGGAATGAGTGACAGAGGAAGAGAGACCACCCACACGCCCGATTCCTCATTAAGGCAATCACTCTGGGATTCATTAAGCACGACTACCAGTGTGTTTTCTCAATCAAATACCGTGATTTTTAAGCGTGCTGCAGCAAGGGCCTGCTTCGGCATTTGATTCTGCGATACCTTATCTGGGAATTGACAAAATGCTTGACTAATCAGGCTTTTAATTGCACCTGATTGTCACTGTTGAGGGGATTCTTTCCCAGGCTTGTTAAAATGCCGTCTGCTCCCTGCGGCGGGAGATCTCCAGTAGAGGATAATCGTTGAGTGTAAAGATCATCCCATTCACCGCTGAATCTTTATCACAACATCATTAAACACACTTGGCTGTTGGCAGATCGTATCCCAATTAAACAATAAACCCAAACTGGGAAGAGTGTCAACTGCAGCCTCTGCCTTCGTTTAGCCTCCGAATTAATCCTGAAATCTTAATTTGAAACGTAGTCTAATATTAGAGCTGAATTTAAAGTTCAGTGGACCTCTCTTTGTTTTTCTGCAGTACTTTTCACCACTAATTGGATTAACCAGGTTTCGTTGCTTTTCCTGGAAGCCCATGTATTCCAATGACTGCATACACCTAATGTAAGGCAGCATCCCCGGGCGTGATGGATGGGCTGTTAGGAGAAAATAAAGAAGAGAAAAGAAGCCGTCTGTATAGGAGGAATTGGTCTGCTGGCACAGACGAGGCACCGACAGTCGTTTTCTTGGATAATGGCTCAGCAGATGAAAGGATTGATTTGAGAGGCGAGACTGAGCCAAAACAAAAGCCCCGAGACCAAAACGCAGACATAAAGATGTTATGATGCTCCCCAAACTGTGGGAAAAATGTGACAGACAGTCCATCCATGAATCCTCTGTATCTTCAGTTAAATAGCGTTAATAGAATTTTTCTATTCGATTCTTAACATTTAACACAAATGCTTCAGAGTACATTCAGTGTGAGCCTCATGCTCAGCGGGAGAAAAAAAACAAGGTCTCAGCTGCCTCCTGCGCTTCCTCTCTTTTTCTATGGAGGAAATCAAGTGCGCGGACGCAGTTAATCACTGAGTTGTGAACGACTTGTTCATCCAGCTGTTCATGAGGCTTATCCACTCCGAGTTGTTTCATTCAGCTCAGAGGACAGGCGGCTAGCCCGGGTCATAAGGTCAAAAGGCCTGGTGAGGCCAGCAGCCCGCTCTGGGTGGGGTGGGGGTCATCCTGGTGAGGCCGTAGATAATCATTACAAGTTTTTTCACAGTTGACCAGATCAATTAATTTCTGTCTAGAGATGCACCGCTGCCAGCACAGATGGGAGACCTGATCCAGAACAAAACCGCACACAGTCAAGCCTGCGGGTCCCAACGAGGTGCTTGTGGACAGTCTGGAAATGCAGAGTTAACGCCTCAACGGTCTCTTTCAGGGCTCGAAGACACCAGGAAGCTCAGTAAAGTAGAGCATCCTTGTGTTAGAGAGGGCTGACTCAACAGGCCGCAGACCACAGCAGAGCGTGTGCACCACCCAGTGTGAGGGAGAAGAATCACACACTGATGGACGAGCCCAGGACGAACCCACGATGAATGAACCCACTTTCTGTGCCACATGGTAGAACTCATACATTCTAGAGCGCTCACACATTTTTTTTTTAATTCTCTTTTTATTCCAAAAATATGTCAACAGAAACACAATTCCTTAAAAATGTACAATTCAAACTTTTTTTTTTTTCAAATTTATAAATGAACAGGTATATAAAACAGGTGTTTAAAAATCGTAACAAAGAACACCTACGTGCACGCCTGAAAAAGACATAATCCAACCAATCAAAGACCAGTAAAAGAAAAAAGAAAGAAAAAAAACCCTGTGTAGCTGAGAACCAGGGAGTGTCATATTTCAGTTTATATCAATTAGTCTGATCTATATGGGCTGATGAACTCGATCCAACCATTCCAACATTTCTCAAACATACCTGTTTTGAGTCTCAATGCAAATTTTACTTTTTCCATTACAAAAATATCATGCACCACATTAAACCAGTCTTCTATAGTTGATGGGTCCTGACATAGCCATTTTTTTGTAATGGCTTTTTTACTGGCCACCAGCAGAGTTCTGGATAAATATGTCTTGGGGTAACCAGTAAGTTGTGGTGGCACCTTACCAAAATATAATACCTGGAAAGAAAGATCAGTTATGATTCCTTATACCTTCTCCATGCCATCTCTGACTGCTTTCCAAAAACCATGAATCCTTGGACACCCCCAAAACACATGATAATGGTTTGCCCCCAGTTTTCCACATCCTCTCCAGCAAGCAACCTGCCTCTCCTTGGACTGTTTCTGGGCTGGTGTCATGAAAAATCGCGCGCACACGTTTTGAAATACGCTGCTTGACTTTCACACATTTGAGATAATGTTCTAGAACGCTGACAAATTCCTAGCCGTTACATTCTAGAATGCATCAGTGAATCTAGAACTCTCATATGCTCCACTTTCTAGAGTTCGTCTGTTTTCAACATTCTCCTGCTCCAACACACCTGATTTTAATAAATGGATCACAATGAAGCCCTGCAGACAGTCTGAGAAGAGTCAATCATTTCGATCAGCTGTGCTGAAGTGAGGAACAGGAATGTGACTCTTCAGGACCAGGACTGCCCACCCCGGTTCTCAGACCTTTATTCATTATACAACTGTAGTACAATGTAGAACTATCAAACATTAGTCTAGGAATCTTCATGTATACATCTCTTACCCCCTGGATTATTATGGGAAAAAATAAAACGAGTCACACACTAATTGGCAGTTTTAAAATGTTTATTAAAAAATAAAATAGAAAAAAATATATTTACATAAAAATGTCAAAAAAAAAGCTGCTGTGGTTCCCTCTGGCCACTGGTAGCTTGGTGTCCATTCTGAGGGGCCACTGCTCACATGAATGGACCAGGACACAGTAGGGCTGCCATCTCTCCTTAAACAGCAGCCACCAGTTTAAAATCCCTCATTGTGTTGCAATGGGGGCGGTATTACATTGCATCTTACATGTACATGTGTACGCCAGAATCCCAGCGGTCCAAGCCGCGCTCATCCTGGATTCCCGTTCTTTCCCCAAACACCTGCTGGAACCCAGAACCGGCTGCTTTGGACCGCTGAGATGCACAGAGATTTTAATCCATACAGACTTCTGAAGATACTGCATGTCAGTCTTTTTGCTGTGACAATGTGGGCAACTCTAATCAAGCCAACAACCTTCCATCAAGTCATTTTACGGTCCGGTCCGTCAGTGCTGGTTCTAATAGCTAAAAGCAGACACACTGGCCCAATACATCCACGTTTTCCAATTTATATCCGGCTTGATTCATGAAAGGGGGGGAAAATATTCATCTGTGAGGGTGAAATGTACTACAGCATGTCAGAGTCAGTGATTTAATTGCTTTTTTTTTTTTGCTTAAATCATTAAAATGTGAAATGAATCTCAGACTTGAAGGTGGATATATCAGCTCATAATCTGCTTTGCCGGTGACCCCTCGGTCAAAGACGGCAGCTCCTCGCCCGCCGGTGAGGAGCCGCCGGCCGGCTGCAGTTTGGACTGACAGATCAGAGTTGCCACATCTGAAAGGAAATCAAAAAAATCACAAAAAAAAAAAAAAAGTTACAGCACTGAATGAGTCCCAGTATTGAGAGGAAAAAAAAAAAAAAAAAAGGCGAATTGTCAGCGGACGCTTTGGAAGTGCAGCTGCTGCAGAGTGCAAGGCGCTCTCTGGGTGCACTCGCTCATGAACCGTCAGGTCGTCTGCTTTCAAAGAAACAAAGTCATGAGTCGGGATACTTTTCTCACACACGTTGCACTATGTCACACACTACACAGACCCCACCACTGACATCAACCCCCCCTCATTCCTTACATCGGACTGATAGGTGTAGAAAACTAGACTTTGAAACAGATCAGGGCCTTCATACAAATACGAGGGGGGCTTGGGGGATGATTGGGGGAGGGGGAGGATTGTAGTTTACGTGAGTTGCTCCGGTCCAACAAGTGGAAAAATAAGCCCCGCCTCGTTCTCCAACAGAAAAATACAGATGACAGTAATTAGAAGAATCCACTTGCATAGTAATAACACCAGCGTGTGTAGTGTTGAGGGCGAGTCACAGCCTCCGACAGTCCTGTCTGTGCACGTTTATGTGTGTGTGTGTGTGTGTGTGTGTGTTTGTGTGACACGCCGTACACACGCTCCAAGTAAACACAAAGAAAGGCATTGCAAACAATTAGCGGAAGTACCTGGCAATCAAATATACACGAGATTCCTAAATGGAATCAAAATATAAATTCCCTTTCGCTTAGGGTCCTTGGTTCAGGAAGACCCCCACCCCCCCAAGCCCCTCCCTCCTTCTCCCTTTGTCCAGAAAGAGAGGGAGGAACTTATCGCTGAGCATCTTAAGTGTTGGTCAGCACTGATTTACAGCCGTCAGTGAGAGCCGACCTGGGGTCACGTCTCATCTCCCGTCCTCCTCGTCTGAGGCGGAGTGAGCACACAAACTGCCCTCGCCTGAAGTCAGTGCTTTTTTTTTTGTTTGTTTTGTTTTTTTTATTTATACTCTAACTCAAGTCAGTGAGACTGTTTCCTTCTCAATCCCACGACCTTAACAAGAAATATAGTGATAAAGGAACAAGAGCAGAACGGGCTCCGTGGGGCCAAAATCCTCAGAAAACTACCTTAAGAGGACAAAAAAAAAAAAAAACCCACGAGGGACGTGCACACACACTCTTCAGGTGGCAGTACTGAAGTGTGTGTGCTTCTTCTGTCATCCTCGCCCCTCGTATATCCGGGTGCAGTTTGAATCCCTCCACTCGTGGAGTCGCTTTAAGCAACACGTTCAAAGAGAGGTCGAGACACGAGAAGGAGGGAAGGGCAGGCCCTTTCCACACACACACACACACACACACACACCCACACACACAGGTGCACGCACGCGCCCACACACACAGGTGCACGCACGCGCCCACACACACAGGTGCACGCACGCACCCACACACACAGGTGCACGCACGCACCCACACACACAGGTGCACGCACGCACCCACACACACAGGTGCACGCACGCACCCACACACAGGAGATGCTGCCTGGGGAAAGGTAAACAAAATTTAAAACTCTATAAAAATAAAATAACAGTATAAAATGCCTTTACATATACACACGCGAAATTAAATAAGCATTTACTTCCGAAGAAAAAACAAAAAAACTACACATTATTGCACAAAATGGAAAAAAAAAAAAAAAAAAAAGTTTGTTCTTAAGTGTGTAAACTTATAAGAAATGTAACGCGACCGCGGGCAGCTTGGCTCCGGGGGTCAGAACGAGGTCAAGTGAACTTGGTAATGCTGTCGTCACCGAGACCCAAAACGAAAGCAGTAATGGACCTCCGAACAACGAGGAAAAACAACACTGAGATTAACATAATACTGAAAAAACAAAGAGGGAATAAACACCCAGTGAAGTAAAGGCATGCAGAAATGGAACGGTAGAGAGAGAGGAGGAGGAGGAGGAGGAGGAGGATGGTGTCGAGCTTCAGAGTGATGGCTGCTGGTCTCGGGGTCCAGGTCGACCTGCCTGTGCGCCCTCATTCAAGACGAATGGAGAGCCGGAGGAGGAGGAGGAGGAGAAGCAGGAGGAGGAGTGGCTTCTATCTGCTGAGGCTGACCGGCAGGCTGTCCCTCTTTCGGCGTCTCCAGGTGTTGCGGTGGTACTGCGTGTGCGTGTGTCCGCGCGTGGCCAGGACAGCGTTGTTGACCAGCGGCGGGTTGTGGAAGCCCTTCGCGTTGAACTTTGCTCCGTTCTGCGGGAGAGAGAAGAGGAGAAAATAAACGAGGACATCAGAAGAGAGCGCTTTGTTTAGGTTGTTACGACGCAGAACTACTTGTGATGGGACACAGAAGATGCTCACTGCAGAAAGTCCTGATTTAATTTCTGCGTTGCAATTAAAAAAAACTCAATGTCTGCTATGTTACACAGAAAATAGCTTCACAGAGGACTGGAATCGCTTTAACAAGACTTGTATGGATGTGTATTTCTATAAAATCAAAAGATTAGCAGAATATCTGTAACATCTCTAAGCTGATGTACGATGAATTGGAGGTTTTCTCTGACAGCATTTGTGGTTTTTATAGGAGAGACTGATGTGACACTTGATGGAAAAACAGGACGGCCCATCAGACTCAGACACAATGCAATGGGAAAAGCGTGTGCGCCCGCGTGTGAGAGGCGGGGCGGTCTCGGTCGTGCATGTGAGTGTGCTCGTGGCGTCCGGCGCCTACCTTGTGTGTGTGGCTGGAGTGGGGGCTGGGCGGAGGCTGGGGGCTGGAGGGGGCGGGGGCATGAGCATGGGCTGGGGGGGGCATGTGGAAGAAGGGGGGGAGCCCGGTGTCTATACACACCTGTCTGCCAGGTATAGAGGACATGGCTAGACCACCGGGCAGTGAGACGCGAGCCTGCGGGACGACAGGGACCGCGGTCAGTTTCAGCAGGTAAGCACGATTCGACGCGTCACTCCGCCGGACGCCTCACCTGTGAACCTGGAGGTAGGAGCAGGTGGGGTCCTCCCATGCCGGGCTTTCCGGTGCCCATGTTGAGGCCCGGAGGCAGAGCCAGGCCGAGGTGCGGGAAGGACGGGTACGCTGGCAGGGTGAGCGGCGGGAGGGGGCACGGCAGCGTGGAGTCCGAGTCCTGGCAAATCAAAGAAGAGCGTGAGAGAGGCTGGGGTAAAAAAAAAAACCCATACCTGTGGCTCTCAGGTTACGGAGAGTCACATGACCGGGATGCTCTGACTTCACATGCAGAGAATAACACGGCGGGACTTCGGCAGGCTGTGGCCATTCTGTGCATTCTTACGTTGTCGGATCCCGACAGTGAGGACACCGACGAGGCTGACGAGTGCTGCTGGGGGCTGGAGATGGACATGGGAGAGTCGGCGCTGTGGGGGGACACCGAGTCCCTCTGCTGCTCCTCTGACCCGACGCCGCCGCCCAGCACACAGGACTCCTGCTCCGACGCCGGCTCCTTCGGTGGAGACACTGTGGAGAGACGGCGAGAGGTCAGTGAGAGAAAAGCTCCCGATAAATCTGATAAACGAAGATGTGGAGTGCGATCTGAACATTCTTACCTCGGTTGTCCGTCCGCGTCAGATCCCTGCCCCCCCACTTCTTAATGATCCACTCCCTATAGTCGATCACTTCCTGCGTCAACCTGATTATCCTCCCCAGCGTGCTGCGGAGACACGAGACAAAACGGATTGAGGGAGGACTGCCACTTTGAGCCATCGTCGTTCCCTCTTCAGCTCAACTCTCACCTCTCGCAGTCTTTGTTGGGATACGACCGCGCCAGCGGCGACACAGCGTGACTCAGGACAGTGTAAGCGTAGTCGAACACCTGCTTGACGTGCATCGCGCCGTAGGAACCCCTCCCTACGTCGTTGCCTACAAGACGACAGCACATTATTAAATTATCTAACTTTACTGGCTTCATGACATGCTTTTTGGGATGGTTAAAATCCCATTAATGTGTGCAGACGGAAAGTACTGCAGCTATTTTAACTGCTTCCTGCTGTGGTGTCGTTCTCAACACCGCCACCAGATGGTGCTAAAACCAAAAAATTTCAATACAGCAGGATTCTTTTCCAATTTCACAATTTTAAAAGGTGAAACATTTCATGTTTGACTTTTTGACTCATAGATGTACATCATCTTCAGGACAGAAATGAATGTTGATCATTGTGAAGCGAAGTAAATACAAACCTGGGAGCAATGGGTCTTCTATGCAGAGCATGGATGGCCTGTGTCCGTTCGTCATGGCCTTCATTATCTCCTCTTTGGCTATGTATGCGCCACCATTTTTGATGCGGATCCCTGTTTTCAAGTAGTTGAAATGGCGGCCGTACAATTCAAAAAACTCGATCAGCAGCACGCCCAGGTTTTCGCTGGGGTTGCGGGCATCAATACGAGGATGGAGCTGAAGAAAAGAGGAGATCTGTTTGTGTTAATGCAAAGTCCTGTGGTCCCAAACGATGTCCGTTTACAGAGTCACACGCGTCCGAATGATTTCCAGCATGTGTGCTGCGCTTCCCGTACCTGCAGGAAGCTGATGACCATGAGGATGAGGCTGTACGAGCTGATGCCCCCCGTGAAGACCTCGTTCAGGTCCCTCTGCAGCAGGAACTGCTTCAGTACAAAGATCAGGTAAGGCAGCACCGGGTACTTCTGAAAGCAGACAGAGTAGAGACGGACAGGCTGTGAGAAAGACTGATTCAGAAAAAATGTGGACGAGGCAAAAAAAGAACAAAGCACCAGGGAGAATCCTGAAGCGAGGAGGCTGATGATGAATCGATTGAGGCTCCTGTCCTATAATTCATTAAGAATTACTGATGAGATACACAGGATTAAAAAAGTTACAGATAGCAAATGACCTACCCAAAAAGACAGTGTAAGGAATCATAAAATGATTAAGGACGGTTGAATGACTTTCTTAATTCAAAGGCGTTTAATGTCTCCTTTTAAACAGGAGTCCATTTGAAACCATCACTTGAGTAACGAACCAGTAAGTTCATAATGTATTTCCCTGCTAATAAATCTGATGAGGGGGGCCGTTACAGCTTCTGCTGTGAGTTCCCAGAGGATTCCTTCCATCTATCTGAAGGCTGGGTTGCTGTTTCAGTGGAAACGTAGCTCTGGCCTCCTCTGTAATTTTCTTGTGCACCGTCTCGACATCGTTTCATCGTTTCACCAAACTGTGCGACTTCCTGTGAGCAAACTATTATGAGCTCAAAACAAAACGATTCAATTACATTATCGCATATAAAGACAAGACACAGCTCAATTGGGCGTTTCATTGATATTAGCAGGTTTCTAGGTGAAGGTGGATGTGGTGTAATGTAACAAACGAGTGTGATAAGACCGACGTCACCGAGCAACAATGTCATAAAACAAAGTACAGACCGGCATCTTTCTTTGAAGGACTGTAAACGTGAAAGAAGTTCTGTGAACAGGAAGCCGTGCGAGAACCTGACGTACCAGAGATAACTCTCAGGTGACCTTATCAATGACAAGACCGCACTGGAGCAGCACCAGAGGTCTGAGTGCGGCTGTCAACGGCAGGCTCTCAAGCCGCGACACGCATTTCCAAGGTAATCCCAACGCAAACGTGCAACAACAACAACCCACAAAAGGTGAAAACCCGACGGCTGGATGGAACTCGGGGCAGCTGGGATTCTCCTCGCTTGCCTAAGTGGGGAGAAGCGTGACTGAAGCAGGCAGACGTCCACCTTCAGCAGGAATCCTGTCAGCCTCTGCTGAGCGGCCTCGGCAGCACGGGAGTCGAGTGGAGCTGAGTCAAGATTACACGGAGTGCAGCCGCTGGCGTCGGTTCCAACTTCACTTTGGAAATGAGATGAGGCGGTACGAGATGTAATGCTGCAAACTGCTGGCCGGCCCGATTCAACAAGGGAATTTCCAAAGTTCTGAATTTAGATTCCGCTGTAAAACAGTAATTATGCGACTCCTCCGGTGGTTTTTTAATTTAAATATGCCTACGTGACCTTTTCCTTCTCTTCCATCATGTGTTCCTTCTAATACAAACTGGCTTTAAAAAGCCTTCTTTGAGCAGTGCGTTGCCTTCTCATCTGACTCTCAGATTAAAACAACACACAGAGCGTGTGTGTATCTGAAAGCCTTTCTCACCTTGACGTAGTCTTTTATGAAGCTCGCTGCCTTCACGCCGGTCTCCACGTTAAAACTGATGTCCACCTTCACCTCGGTCTCCTCGTCTGTCAGCTTGATGATTGGCACCTGAGAGGAGATACACGCAGCACATCAGAAAGCATCACAGGAAAAAACATCATCTCGATAGTCTTTACACTTGCACCACAGACTTGATAAGTCACCAGACGGTATCCAGTGAGGGACGCAATGATTTGTGATTGCTCAGTCTTCCAGAAGTTCAGTATATAAACCATAATAGCCACCATTTCTTTTAAAATCTACAAATCAATTTAAGATGAAATTAAAAAATAGCTAAGATGCTTGTGTGAGAAGCTGGGGAGCTTTTTTGTGAACGATCCGGACACGGATTGTGTGCTGGACTGACTGCAGGCGACTGTTGCTCCTTTAGCTGCCTCGGATATTGACAGCTTACAGCTCACTGCTCGTCTACTGGGTTTGTTAACTGTATATGCCAAATTCAGTGACAACAAAACAGCAAGCAAGACTTGATCAATCTTCCATAAAAAAAATGGTAAGAATAGGCTCCTAAACAAGCTGTTCCTCACATCCCAGTCATATCTAGTTCATACATTTTCAGGTTTTGTGTGTGTTTTGAAGTGTTGACTGCCTCTGGCGATGTGTACTTACTGTAGCTTTGTCCAGCACTTTGATGGAGAAAGGTTCTGCCACATTATGCTTGCGAAGAGCTTGTTCCAGCTCTTGCAGCGGGGGACGGTCCCACTTCCCAAACACCACCAGGTCAATGTCACTGAAGACCAAAACAAACGTCGAATCATCACTAAAACCACTGCCAAGCAAAGAAAAAAAAAACAAACAAAAAAAACGCACACATATCATGAAAATCATCTATTTAGAAAGATTGGGTCTTACCTTGTTGGAAGGTACAGGCCGGTGCTGAAGCTGCCAAATATCTGGACCTGCAAACACAATGACGAAGATTCCTGTCACAGCTCCTCAGGTCACGTTCTGACCACAGACAACTCGGCAACAAAACTTCTGAACAACCATGGAAAGAAAACAAGCCCTCCTCATTAGTGGTGATGGTGTATATATCCAGTTTGAATGTCTGCACACTAGCATGAGCGAGGTATTTCCGGATTCCACTTCAAAAACAGTCAACGCTGCCAAGTTGCGCGCGCTGCCAAATCAAGTATACAATGGCCCCGGAAAAAAAAAAAAAAAAAAAATACAGTGCTTAGGGGAGGAGGCCGCGAGGAAAAGGTCTCCAGAAGGAAGCCGAGTGGAGTTGTTTCCCTTTCCGTCTGGTAAATACGACAAGGCAACAGCACAAGGACCGGCCAGGATTGATAGGTTGAAATGAAAAGAGAGGCCGGTGCAAATCAGAGGTTTGATCCATTTACCTGACAGTGTGGCTCACAGTGGAAGAGGGGAAGACTGGCAGCCGACAAATCACTGCCGCGCGTGTTTTACATGATTAAGTAATGAGAGTGGCATTACATCAACCCTGCTTCGCTGCATTTTTCCCCAGACGGCAACGGGCTCCTCCATCGTCATTTCTACGAACCGAGAGTCATCGGCTTATAACCAGCAACCCGGCTCACGTCTCCTTCTAATTGAACTACTTGTCATGATTTCCCGCGGCAGAAACACCACTTTGCACTGAAAGGTGAAGGCGGATCCCCCCACTGGAGTCACACCTGGCTAACAACCTGTAAGAGCCCCGCTGTTGATTCAGAGGACAAAAGAGAGAGTCTTCCCACATCCCCCGACTGCAGCCCACGGCTCAGCGGGGGGCCGGGGTACACTCACAGCAGGCCACCTCAAAGTCATTTCAATGCAAAAATGCGGAGTTGCAGCCTGGAGTCTGCTGCTTCAGCTCGGCATGAGAGGGGAGGACAACTCGGCACACTTGAGTAACTTTCCAGAGAAACCTGGGCTGTGGTTACACCTTGGATTAAACCTGATCAGGAAATATACTAGTATACTAATACTACTCAAACTATGATCTACTATTGGAAAATGAGCTAAAAATGTGTGTGAGCTACCCGATACCTACATGATAGTGCTAAAGATCACAATGGCATGATGTTTATTACGTATAAACACTTTTGAGTCCTTGCTGTGGCCCATTGTGTTAAAGTGGCAGACAAAAATAAATAAATCATACATTTTCAAAGGGGGATTTGCTTTAAGGTTAGAGTTAATTTAAGGTGAGGCAAACAGCAGATATGGTTGAGTTTAGAGTGACCCTTAAGGACATTAATGCAAGCCAAAGCAATGCTGTGGTGTGTGTGTGTGAATATTAATCATCTTTATTTATAGCGTCGGCCAAATTACTGCTACTCAAAATGAAAAAATTAAACACTGAAAGACAACAGAAGTCAAGATCAAGGGCAGAGCATTACAAGAGAGATCATAAAAATATGTTTTATGTTGTTTCTGACAAAAAAAAGGCATCATAAGCCTGCTCTGCTTAATTCATCTCTCAAATCTAAAGGCGAATGGCAACCAGAAGATCGGAGAGGACGTTTAAGAGCATATTCATACACGCAGACGCACACAAAAAAATACATGCAATAATTATGGTCTTCCATTCTAGACTTTATCTGTAGGACTTCATACTCACTGCAGTGTACCAACTGTACCAACCTCCTTCTTGTAGAGACAGAGAGAAAAAAAAAAAACAGATCACATGACTAAAATGTGTTGAGTGTTTGAGTCTTACGTCTGCAGTGGGCCACAGCTCCTTGATGATCATCTCTATCCGGTTCACCACCTCCTTCCTCATCGCCGCCTCCTCTGGTCGAGGCGACATGAAGTTGTAGAAGTCCATCACCTCTTCATGGAGTCTGTCCAGATGGAGACAAAGACAGAAATCAAAATGTGTTGTCTCATGTGGTGCGGTGAGAGGGGTTCACAGACAGCAGGTCTCGTTTCCATGTTCGACTCCACAAAGTTCTAAGTGCACACACAGCAACGTTAGCAAAGGATAATGATCCAAAATACACGCAAATGTGAAAAAACGTTGAAAATACTGTACTGGACCATAAGTTGGTGCTGAATTTTTTTTAATTTAACAATAACATGTAAACATTCCTGCAGCTTTCAGATCCACACAATGAATTCACACTTTGGGGAGGAATACTATTAAAGTTCAGAGTGTGAGTAGCACAAGCTGAACTCTGGAATCCACTATTTTTATCTTTGATGTGTAGAAAAACGACTGACTGCAGGTGAGAGAAGCTGTTTCACGGCATGTGAAATTTTGTGGCCAGAAATACAACAGAAAACCGTCAAAGTGACACCAAAATAACACAATCGCAGATTCCAAAAGGTTCTAAAATGCCAATGAAGTGGAGGCACTCTGTCCATAAATGTTTACTGAACAACTGAAAAGCATTGTGCACAAAGATGATGTCCAGTAAATCAAGTATGTACATCCTGTACATACCTGTTGCCTTAACAAGTTTGATAGTGACAATAAATATGAACCATATCCTGAACCATCAACTACAGTAACTCACTGCGTGTGTCTACATGTTATGATTAAAGTTTGATAAGCAACTTTTGAGAAATAAAGCACAGCAATCTCTTAATTGACCTGTAAGAGATAAATTGAATGCAGCTGAAAAGTTTAATAAACCAACAGATCGTGTTCATTTTTCAGCTGGGAGCTGCTGACAGTGAGGTTGCACTTTGCAGTGAATGAATTTCAGCATCATTAGCAGACAAGCGCCATTGTTTCACAACAGAGAATGCTGCTCTTTTTTCCTTCTTAATTTAGAGGCTTTGTTTCATATACTTGCTTTTTTAACCATTAACACTCAGACCAAAACTTTGCGAAAGTTTGCACTGGACTCAATATCTAAGCCTAATAGAAAATGTCTATACCTGATCTGATTCCACTACAAACATTTTTCCAGAAAGATTCAGCATTTCCCTGTATTTTGCACCAGAAAGTAACATTAATTTGGATTTCTGTAGAGGCCGTCAGTAGTTAGTGTTTAATTTAGTGAAAATATCATCACATATACTCTGCGCCATGACAAAGAAAAACTTTCAGCTTTAAATTTAAAGGTTATGATGGCACTATTTTATTGCCCCCATCGAGATGAAATTATTCTGTATGTGGTTTCTGAATTAAATTATGCTTACATCCCCGCTATAGATGACAGAGCAATGCAGCACAACAACATAACGGGTGCATGTGCACTGGATGTATGTTAGAAAAGTGACATTCTGCCATTTGTGCTCGGGTGAAATGCACAAACATGTTCAAAATTTTACATGTAGATCCGAACTGCAACTGTGTGATACTGTAAGTATTTTTCTCCACAGACATGTATTCTGTCATGAACATGACAATCAAAGCCTATATGTATATCCTGTAATGATAGGTCTTAATATAACTGCACGCCACACCAGATGTACAGTGTTCACAGCGAGGTCGAGGAGGACTTCGCAGAATTGTTATCTCCTGTGAAAACAGCTTCTTCAGGAGAAAATACAAGTACACACACACACGGAGACACACACCTGAGGTTTGGAGCAGATTGTGAAGACAGGCAGTAAAAACACTGATCAATCACAAGAGGCTTAGGCTTAGCATTATCTGCTTTTTGAGTTTGACAGAAAAAGAAGCGTATACATATATAGTAAACATTATGGACCAGTCAAATGCCTTCGAACAGAGGAAGTCTGTTCGAACCCTGTGGCCATTCATTTTTTGAGGAATGCATGCCATGATGTCAGTGTGAAATACAGAACAGAGGGACTGTCACAAATAATTACCAGAGCCCTGGAGGACATGCAGTCGGCCTGTATGGCCACGATTTGGTGAAAACTCTGCAAGTTATTGAAGGAAACCCCCACAATCACAACTTGATAACTCAGCATTAATCAATTTTGTTCACAACAGGAGCAATCTGTTATCAGCTGTCTGTTACAAACACATTTTTCCCACATCAAATCAGTGTAATTACAGATTTATTGCTTCATATTTTCAATTTTAAACTGCCATTCCCTCGTCTTGCGTAGCATCAAAGCGCTGCCCTGAAGGCAAACCAACAACAGTAGTGAGTGCACAAGCCAAAACTTGAATTTGAAAACAAACGCAATCATTGGAGGGGGGGGGATGCTTTAATTCACCTCTTAAAACCACCAGGTTAGCTGGTATTAAACATGTGGTAAATTTGTAATGAACAAGTACAAAAAGAATTCAACCAGCGAGCACAACCATCCTCACTTGGTTTGGGAGAGATTGTGCCATGGCAAAAGCCATCAAAGATAAATCGTAAGAGAACAAAACAAAAAGAAATTTGAGGAGATGGATAAATCCTGCTAATCCCTGGCAAAAAATTCACTATTCCATGAAATCAGGAATTGGTTGAATATATAATGGGTTAAAAAATGTCAAATCTCACTTCTTGTCTTCAAAATTATGTCAACAGTGCAGAATGGGTTCAAATGGCTGTTTTGGCTACAAAAACGTTAAATTGGATTAATTCCAAGTATCCTAGCCTCTTATCATCACCCCATCTTGATTGTATTCATTTTTTTAGAAACTATTTCAACATTCAAATGCAATATCAAGCAGTTAAAGGGTTAAAATCCTGGATATGAGGACTTTTTAAGATGATGAAATGATTTAAAGAAAAAAGATATACGTCATCTTTTATTTACTTTAATGGAAAGAAGGTGGCCAATCCAAGGAAGACATAAGGATTAAAATTATTCTAGTTATACATTTAATAACCCAGGTGGCTGCAACTGGACAGCTACTAAACTAAATCAAATTAAAGTTATACAGCGAAGTTAATCTGTGGTAAAGCTTTAATTAAAGAGACTTTAAGTAGACTCAGACACACCCTGAATGGTTTATTAAAAAAATAACCTGGAAAAACAAGAATTAACTGTGATCTGGGATAAATGAGTAAACAGAGCAATTACCTTCTCAACTGAAAGTAATGAAGCAAACAGGGAAAATTAAAGCCCTTCAGATTTAAATACTTTTTTTTTTTTTTTTTTTTTACATAGAAGCCACTTTCACAGTGGAGCAAACACCTAGCCAAGTTTCATTTGCACAACACTTGAGTTAAATTTATCTCAACCTTTTAGATAAAGGAGGAAAATATCTGTGGCTATAAAATTCGAAGTGTAACAATATTTAGTTAAATTGTTCTGTTTATTTCTGCTACTTTAAATCAGTTTGAGCCGCTTTAGTCTCCCAAATCATGCTCGCAAATGAATTACATTTGAAAGCTACACATACGGTGTAAGCCTTCTAAATAAATCACTCCGGACAGAAAAAATATTGAAATCCCAATGAGAGACTCTCCAACTGTATTTAAATGCGCACATGTTTGTAATGTGTTGAATTTGGACTTCTAGAAGAAACAAAATGAGTTTCGGCCGTCAGTCAGCCACAACGCAGATTAAAGGTGTTTAGGTTTATCTGGTTCCCCTGTTCACCGGTGAGTCTCCTTCGAGCGTCCCGTGTTGCTGCAGATGCTTAAAAAATAAATTAAAACGACGGAAATCAGTAGCGAATGCCGTTTAGTCGCATTTACAATAAAGTTTCGAAGCGTCACGCCTTTTTCGAGTCTTATTTTAACATCTGCTGTTAATGGCAAAGGAAGTCGGTCACCAATTAACAAGCAAACCAGTTAATCCGAAACACTGGTCAACGGTTTCATAAAAAGGCATCAAACGCCTTTCTCCGTAAGATATAAGTTGGAAACGAAATGACATCGTATGTATCATGCATCCAACTCTGGAAACTACATCAATACGTCGATATTTTCGTCCAAACAGTCGTAACAAGCAGACGTTACCAAAGTTTTTAACCCTTTAAAGGCAGTGATGTGCACGTCCACTCACCCGAGTACTCCAGGGTTGTACTTCCTCGTCTTCCAGGGTGTCCAGGAGCTCGGGTAGTTCCCATTGGTGCAGTTTGAAAGCAGGTAATTCATCCCATAAGTGCTCGCCTTATTGTCGCTTTTCCTCCGGCCCGGGTGGTGGCTGTGTGTGGGGTTTACGGGCACGGAGGGCTGGAGCTGGTGGCGCTTCATGCAGAGCTGCTGGAGGTGGTGATGATGATGATGATGATGATGGTGGTGGTGATGATGAAGGTTATGGTGGTACAGGTTGACGTTATTGTCCATGGTGTCGCTCAGGTTGAGGATCAGGTTGGCACCCCCGACGTTTTTATTAATGTTGCCCGTGTCATTCCCACCCATAGTCCTCTCCAGCGAGCAGCTGGAAGGGGGGCTGTCCGTCCCGGACTCCTGCGGAGACGGCGGAGAGACGGATCCCGTCTTCCGGGGGAGGATTTTCCCCTCACCGGGCTCCGAGACGCTCGCGACGGGGAAGGAGTTGTGTGCGTTCCCGTTGGTCAGCGCTATCCCCAGCGGGGGGACCGCGGTGCCGTTGATGCCGTGATGGCTGCTGCCATTCCCGGTGCTGCCCGATGCCACCGCGGTCGCCACATTTTTCAAAACATCCAGCGCGGCGTAACTCACGCACTGGTTGTGGTTCTGATTGTGGAGCTGCTGCTGCTGCTGAGCGGACAGCGTCCGTACTCCCTGAGAGGTCTCCCAGACGTGCATCCATAAGGCGTTCGCAGGTCCTTTCTGTTCGGGCTGAATCCAAGCCACCCTCGGATCCATTCAACTTCTCTCTCTGGCAACCCCCGTTCTAACAAGTACCGAGCCCGTGGCGAGTCCGCGCCGCACCCTGGACCGTTCGAGGCCCGCTACGCCGTCCGGGGTTACGAAGAGATACGACTTAGATCATGAAACCGAATTAGGACCATTGATAAAGTGGCCCCCGTTACACCGCTAGCTGGGAAAAAAAATGCTAGCTGATTCCTACGGGAATTCAATATGGCGTATTCTCTTCAAATCCACGCGCATGCGCCCTGTAAGGGGTTTCTGAGCCGACTCCCCCCTCTATCCACCCACTCCTTCAGCGCTCCGTCATTTCCATTTGATGGATGTTTCATTTAACTAAAAATTAAGGAGAAAAGAACTGAAAAAAGGATCTGAGAATCTGCAAACCAAGAGATCCCGCCTCCCCCCTTTTTTTAATATGATGATGAATGAATGAGAAATGGATTTCACTTATATAGCACTTTTAAATTCGGGAGCAGTCTGGGGTCCAGTGTCTTGCTCAAAGACGGGGAGGGGTCAAACCCGCAGCACTCAAATTGGGAGAGGACCACTAGTAACTGAGCCACAGTGGCCCCAAACGGTTTATAGCATTCAAGAAAATACAAACACCAAGAAATCACTTTAAATGACCGAAAAAAAAAAGCTGAAGGAAGTAGCCTATCCATGCACATCCTATCAATGGTCTATGGAATGACCAAGATCATATGCAACAAAACCAAAGAAAGACCTGGAGAGCATCAGAAAATTCCATAATCATAATGACATTCCCCTTCTCTGATCAGTCTGGATTGTAACCCTTAAATTATTCTGTATTTTACAGCTTTTTTGAAAGTTGACAGAGAGCTACTAAAATTAAGTTCATCACTGAGTTTAAGTCCCAGAAAGGAAACACATCTACATTGCATATTAGTTTTCACTTTACTCAAAATAGAGTCTGACAAAATTATATTTGCCTTCTCTCACCTTAAAAAAAACCTCTTCAATACTAACAGGATGACTTTTGTTCTGAACCCATTAACCAATATAACATTTCCAGTGTTTTTAAGTACACACTGCCTGAAAATATATTTGAAAAAAAATCAAAATAATGAGAATTATTTATTAATCTTATAGTACTTTCCTGTAGTTTGATTACTGAATCTAGATTAATTTGATGCACATGATCATGTATATATTTATATGGATGATGAAATGCGATACACTCCTCTAGACAAAAAAAAAGTTTTCTCTCAAATTTGTTGACTTTTCTTCTCTGATTTCATAATATCTATACACAGTTCAAATTGACAATAGAAATGATTGCAAGAAGGTATGTTTTTATTAGTATAAATTAATTTTTGTATGATAAAGTTATCTATTAGTACTTGTTGTGTGCTTTGAATATTAATATCTCGCTGGACACAAGAAGCACCAAAAAAAAAAAAAAAAAAAGTGAATGACTGAGTCATGTTATTTTTCTTCATCCCCCCCCCCTGCATCTGCACTTCAAACTGGCAGTGTTTCAGAAGAGAAGGATTTCGTTGACTTCATCTTCCCAGTTTTTGTGCTTCTGACCTTTGCCCTGGAGCTACCAGGTAAGAAATTATCAGGACTGTTAATGAATTCACATTTTTAAATTCGCTAGTGAATTTTCACTTTTATTTCATATCTAAACTGTGATTTTCAATTTGAATAGCACAAATTCAAATTGTGCCTGTATATATCCGCAGTATTGATACATTTGCAGTATGTTGGATGGCTTTTATTGGTTTCTTGGTGCATGCACCTCTTAAACAATGTCATCGTCTACTTCTGAGGGCCACAATCATAACCTGTGGCCCTTCACTTGCAGCTCACATTCATACAAGCAGCAGAAAACTGCGTTCCATACCATAATGCAATTTTTTTCTTTCCTCTATGTATTGATGGAGCCCCTTGTTTGTTATTTCAGATGCAGACAGCGCACGCTGCGGCCAATGAATCCAAATCCTCATTTCAGGATGATAACACACAGCAGGTGGTGTTGATCATTCCAGATCCCGCGTGCCGCCACGGCCCAGTAACGACCGTCCTCCCAAACCCATTAGGCTCCGCGATGGAGCAGTGGCGAGCTGGATGAGGCATAACCAGCAACCTCCACAGATGAGAGTGGAAAAAAAAAGAGAGAAAAAAGACAGAGTGAGTTAGATGGTGTCTTGCATAATGCCCGCCCCCAACCTCTGCTACTCACGTGCAGCATGTGACACAGTCAAGGAAAGCCCCCTGGAGCAAACTGTGTGTCGGCTAGGATATGTAACACACTCCGGCACACAGACAGCTGCTCACTCCCACTGTACGCCTGTAGAAATACAACCTCCTCCTTCCATCTCCTGCCATCTTCCACTGTGTGAGCCGGCCTCTGAGTGACACAACACACTGAACAGGTTATTCTTCGCATCCTCTGATTCTCAGCTAGAGCCAAATGCCTGCATTGTGTGTGTGTGTGTGTGTGTGTGTGTGTGATTTCAAGGCTGGTTTGCCTCATTGTTACTTTTGTGGGACTACCACATAGGTGGCAACTGGACCATGGCTGATAGATGCCAGAGATGCTCGCTCACGCATTCAGAGCCCGGTTTGGAGGAGCCGCCATAACGTTTATGGGTATAACGGTAATATTAAAGAAGCAGGCGTTCGTCTGAGGCTGCATGTGGCTCGAATAGTAATGAGGCTGCAGCATGTTCCAGATACTTAACCCACATTAGTTGAAAGCTGCGTTTCCACCGTCAGCAGCTATTTGGCTTTTTCACACAGCGACATCTTGCCTGCGGTGTGTCGCGGGTTAGGTATAGCATAACAAGAGGGCCGTAATAACAGACAGAGGAGCCCGTCTTACTGCACAGCAGCAGCCACCCGCAGGCTCGTGACGGCGAGTCTGGACCGCTGACCCTACGTGCACATCCTCGTCAAGTGGTCTTTAAAGTGAGCCTCCCCCGAGGGGCGCCAGAGAGCTTCACAGCAGCGGAGAAAATCCAAGGAGGGGGGTCAGGGGAATGCCTTTTCCCACTATCATTAGGCTATCTATGATATGATATGAAAAGCATCATAAAGTGCAGCTATCAACCAAAAATGAGTACTTTCTACTAAAAAATAAAAGTTGTGAATAGTGTGATAAAGTCTTTAATCTTTTATAGTACCTTATTATAGGTATAAAGTGAAACCGCATGGTGTTTGCGTCTTCGCTTCACAAAGGTAGCGTGTTTACAAATTTTTAAAGTGACATCCATTTACGTACAAAGAAATGATAATTACTGATAACAGTGTAGTTTTTGTGCTGGGCCACAAGTGGGTGCTGTTTTGGTTTAAAAAAAAAAAACCAAACACATAGCTACACAAAAAACAACAACAACTTTTTGTATTCCAGAACCACAGCAACAAAATAAAGATTTAGGCAAGTTGAGAACAGTTTTTTTTTTTTTTTTAAGTAACTGCCCTTTCATATTATGTGCACTTTGCATTCTCAACCAACAGAAGTGTAGATTGTAGAACTTCGCATTAGTAATACATTTCTTCATGTAGAAGCTACCTCTTGTCTGCTGTTTTGGTAAATTACTTTGGACAAGAAAAAGCCATTTATTGGCAAAATCTCATAAAGGCAAGTATCTAATATTTTGTAGTCACTGTGTGAATGTCACACAAATATCCTAGAAATTCAGTACGAAACCCCTCTTAAAACATATGATGAAACCTAAAGATAGCTCAAGACCTGACATGAAGAAAACTGAATATTTTTCCTCACTGTATTGATCCCCGTCATTCTGACAGATGAGATTACAAAAATCACATTTCATCAAACTTGTATTTGTACAGAACTCTTGCTGTTCACGAGCCGCTGCCTTTTTTTTCCTCCTACATGTATATATTGAATATCTGCAGCCTGCTGGGCTGTATATTTGAATGTTCGACGTTGGAAGCAATTTCATGGGGATGTTTTGCATATAAAGAGACAATCCACCGCTGTATGCAAAAGAATGAATGGTGCTACAGGCAAATGGCAGGCTCGGTAAATATTGTCCGTGTAATATAGCGCTGCAGTTAAGAGGCACGTGGATGAAGAGGCAACACACATCACACAGCCTGGAAAAGAAGGAGGGGAAACAGCGGGGACGTGAAGGACGTCGGTCTGCGCAGACCTTCGCAGATGTCGTTTTTCATCACATTCAGACATTATTTATTGATGAGACAGTGCATTGAAACAGAGAGAAAAGAAACGCCGCCAACAGTAATAATGACATGACCTTGGTTCTGAGTAGTGATGAAAACAGGAAAAACTTAATATGAGGAAGATGTGTGTTGAAACACCTGAGTATCTTGTCATTGATGAAAAACTTCAAAGCATTTAGGTTACATTCTGAGTTTCATTAAAGTAAGGCATAATCCAGTTAGAGTGGCTGCAGCAGCATTTAGCTCAAGGTAAGACTCATGATGAAACAATAAAGCCTGTTTTCAAGCACGATGCAGCCTTTTACGCCTCTTCTTCCTCCTCCTTCCTCAGAGGCCACACCGGGAGTGATGTGTTGAGGCAATTCTCTCTTCTCCTCATTTCAGGCATGGCTGAGTTATTGAGGACCATGCTTGATCTCTATTTGATTTACCCTGCAGCTTGCCAGGAGAGGCGCAGCCTGCTGTGGACTCTTGTCTTTGCAGTCCAGAAGCGCAGCCGGTTACATTTTGTCGCAAAGTGAGAGGATGACCCGGATTCCTGATAAGCACAGCTTTTAAAATAAAAAAAAATAAAAACCCTTTGCTACTACAGTCATTCAAGCATGGTTAAAATATAAAAACAAACTCAAATCAACATTATTAGCAACAACATCAATTAGTGTTCGTTCCTATTTAAAAACAAAAATTATTTTTGATACATAGTGTTTAAACAGCACTGAATTAAAACAACAAATGATCGTAGATGAGTTTTGAAGGCATTATTAAATATCTTGGAGATGGTGAGGAACATCGATGAGTTTTGTTCTCTCACCATCTGCACATAACACAATCACATTCCTTAGCCTCGGGACAGCAGTGTGCCTGACTCCAACTCACTGAAGGACCCAGAAAATTACAACACATTAGTCTGACAGACATTTGTGCTCTGTTGATTTGAGCTTCCTTCAGGACAAGATCTTTAACACAACAATGATCCATATGAAAGCCGATTTTTGTTTCAGAAAAGTTTCACGTTTAAGGCCTCAGTATACTTCCCCGTCGCCGCTATGTCGTTCCTACGACAGACGTCGTAGCCCTACGACGGGCTACGTCGGGCTACAGGCCTCAGCACCGTTTTGAAGACGATGTAAGACAAAAACGCTGAAAATGATGCAGTAGACACACAGGGACACTAGTGGGCGCTGTTTCTATCGAATTAAAAACACTTAAGTACACACGCAGAGAACAACACGCTCTAAACATTAACAATGGCAAGTAGCCAGACATTCATTATGTAAAAGGTGTGGTTTCAGTTTCAGAGGCTCCAAGCATTGTTGTCATGTAAACAGACACCCGAAATGCAACAAAGGCTTTTCATTTTCACTTAAAAGCGCTTCAGAGATGATTTCTGTGCATCACAGCCAGCAAATACCCTATAAGATGGAACAATATGCTACCAAGTGATAAAAAAACCCAATTTTTAATTAGTTATTTTGTAAAAGATGAGCGTCAAAAAAATAAATTTCCCAAAGCTACTGCACAATATTTCCCCAAGAAGCTTTCCTATGTGTGCTAAAGTTCTAATCATGATTAAAAGATTGAAAACTGATGTTTCAATCACTCTGTTTAAAACATTGGGGTATAATGGAGAAGCTGTAAAACCATGAATGGTTCAGACCTGCTTGTAGTTGGTGTTTGTGTGTGTAGTTTGCATGTTCTTCATGGTTTTTCCTCAGGTGCTTCATAAAACGTAGTGTTTCCCTGTGAGATGACCTACAGGCTGGCAGTCCACTGCAGGATCCTCTGACCTCTTCTGAGACAATGAGGGCCGTAGAAGAGTCTCTCTGGATAAAGCAGGTCGAACGCGATTCAAGGCACCTTGCTCGACTATTTAATTTGAATAGCTGGTGTCAAAAAAGATTTGCAACAGATGAGTCTTGAGGATTAATAAAAACTTTAAATGTCTGCTTTGCATTTCCTGTTTTATGCCTGGTCTGGGCGTGCGTGCAGATCAGAGGAGAGTCTTAAAAGAGTTTATTGCTGCTGTGTTGTGTGATAAATCCTGCGTATTCCTGTCGACGTACGCTTCATGCACCATCCGGCTTCCTCTGGGAGGATTCGGTAAATGTTGCTTATCCTGCGAACGCGGCGCTTGCTGCGGCGCATTCAACTGTGCTGAGTTTTCCACGGTGCTCCATGGGTACCACAACCAAAGTAACGGCAATGATGAGGATCTTCCTGCGATGATGGTTTTGAACTGTTGCTCGCTGGCGGCCCAGATGGGATCATGTCCAGCCATGACTGCGTGCAAGTGGGGGAAAGCAGACATCTTTGGGGCTTGTTCAGACATCAGAGGTGTCCTGGAATGTTCTTTTTGTTGGGGGGGGGGTTGGGGGGGACTAGGAAGAAGAAGCACCACAACCTTTTCAAGCTTGCTGAGAGCTCCCAGTGTTTTCTAGAAAAGAAAGGGAATCAGCGCCTTTCTGTTTTTCGGGTAGTCTTCGAACTTAGAAAGATACCATCTGTGGAGTGAGAAATAAAAAGGACGAGACGTTTCCTTCGATTAGCAGGAGAAACTTCGGAGTGTGTGTGTGTGTGTGTGAGTGTGTTATTTTTCTTACTTGTGGTGAGCCACAGCCCTGTTGGCGATGACCGCTGTGGTGAAGATGGCGAACGCTGCACTGTGGATGGAGTGGCCGGCCACGGCGAAGCCGGTCCACTCGGTTATCTCTCCCAGGAAGTTGGCTCCAGACACGTATTCGAACACTCCGCCTGTGAATGGAAGATACTGCTGTGAGGACAGGTGTGCTCGTCCTCACTGAATAGAAACATCTATTCGCGAGCGACCATTCCATATCATAAAGCAGTGACATTTGTGTTATCTGTGATGTGGAGGCAGCGAGGACTCTCGCCGCTGCGACCCTCTTATGCGAAAATGGCAGATTCTTGGCTGAAGGGATTCCAGACGTGCCTGGAAGTCGATTTGGAGCAACAAAGCTCGCGGCTTCCTCCCGCCTCGCCTTTCTCCACTTCTATTTTCCTTCGGGGTCCGGGACGGATTGTTTCTGCGGGTTCAGCGCGAGTTCAGGCCCAAGGTGCTATTGTTGTGGCTACGCTCGACGCCGAGGGAGCCGCTCTCCCCGCGAACCTGTTGCGATTACTGATTCAGTTAGCGAATGGAAAGAAAGGGAGGGGGGGAGGCCGGCTCCTGGATCGAATCTGCCCAATGCGTAGCTTTAACTGCACGCCGCCCTTAAGGCCTTTTGTCAAGAGGAATTTGGAGATGAGCCCAAATGTTGTTTACCCAACCCCCTTCCTACATGTCACATCCCATACGATACTCATTCATTTCCACAGAGTAAAGGTCACACTCTGCCAAAAAGGAAAAAAAAAAAAAAAAAAAACACCCTTGCTTTGCTTTTATTTCTTTGGTCTGGTTTTATTGGCATTTTGGTTGCTAATAAGCTGTTGGGCAAATATGGACATGTTACCTGCTGCACGCCGTTGCCTTCAAAACACATTCGAATGTTCAAGAACTCCTCCTTAAAATAACGCAAACTGCCCCATCTTCATTTCATACACAACTGTACTTTTTTTTTTCGATACATACACAAACCGTCCCTTTAATTAGATCGGCAAACATATTAAAAATGTCGAGCCCGACATCTGAATTAGTCACGACCGGCAGAAATTTCCACTTTCTCATGAAAAACAAGTCATAAAAAAAAAGAGGTCACGAGCACAGCCGGGTGCTGTATTTAGAAGGAATATTCAATCGGTCTGGTGTTCACATGCACAGACATGTAATGTACGGGGATCCAGCTTCGGCTCGGCCCGCCGTCTAACATGATTACGATCAACACAGCGCGGTGGAGAGAATGTCAGTGCCAGTGAAAGCAAATCCACACACACACACACACACACACACACACACACACACACACACACACACACACACACACACACACACACACACTACAAGTATTTATACACTAATGTAAGGGCTCGCAGAAGACGAGGCGGGGAGGGGGAAGATAACTTGTGACAGCCTGTGATTGCGCTCACACTGTGATCCCGTATAATCACGACACCACGCTGGAAAATTAGCATGTAAGCGTACGGAGGTCGCGGCGTTTGATGCCGAGATGTGATTACAGCTCTTTTGGCTTCCTTGTCACCGATCGGCGGTGGTGGCAGGAAAAAAAAACAAACAAAAAAACTTTAGACTTGGAAGCTGAGAAGAGGCTGGATGACATTTTTAAGCTAGAATGGTAAATGCGAAGTTTACGTGTTTTACAAATGCTTTCTTGGCGTTTTCATGTTTATGAAGTTCTGATGAATCAGTTAACAAGAAAACTACTTCTGGACTTCTTGCAGTTTTAAATGTTTCTTCTCGTCTTCATCACGCTCATCCTCTTCCACTCAAGCTCGTCCTCCGGCCGGCGTCGAGCCTTTTGAACTTCGCTTTCCCATGTAATCCTTTCTACAACCGAGGGGAATCCAGACACGCCGAGTCCGGGACTTGGCACGTTAATGTTGTGTCATTATTTCATTTCCAGTTGAATATGCGCCGATCACGCCAGTGCGCTAAAAGTCTGGACTCTGTCGTGAAATCCTTACCTCTGGGAATCTTGTAACCGGTCTCTCCGGGTTTCCTGAGGTTCCTCAGGATGTGGTCGGAGTGCACGTTCACCAGCCAGCCGACCAGCCACAGAAAAGACCCTGAGGACAAAGCCAAAACCTGCTTGATTGGGACGTTTCACTGACAGGCGTCCAACAGAAAAGCTGTAAATTTAAAAGGAAGTCATTTTAACATCTAGATAAATCCGCTTCTCTGTTTTCCTTCCAAGAGCAACATGAGGAGATCGATGTGCTGCGCGGTGGATTTAGCCGGCTCAACAGTTTTTCCACCATGATGAGGTGGTGACTCAGGGCACGGAGGGTGGACTCCACAGACCTTATTGGAGAGCTGAAGATATTTGATACTTATAAGCTTATGAGTCTAATGGCACAAACGTCAGAACTATGTATATAAATGAAAACAGGCACAAAAATGGACGGGAAAAAAAATCTCATAAATCTATATTTAATTAACTACAGAGTGTGGATAACACATTAGATTTTGAAATAAAGACATCTGTATCATTTTCATGAGAAGAATGTAAAGTGTAATGGCAGCATCACATTCCTGGATATATTGAAAAGCGAAAGATTTGCCTTTGTTCAGCAACCCAACAGTTTGTAATGCAGTGTATTACATTATACGTTACATATTGCAATGCATATGTAGAAAAGAGGAATTCAACAGTTTCTGATTTCCTTTGAAGTTTAAAAAATTGTATGTTTTCCGAAAATTAAACGTGTTACAATATCAAGATTAAAAAAAACCAAATGATTCTTTCTGCTACAAAATACAGTGAAATATCCCAAAAAGTTGTTCCTATCATCACTGCATTTTGGTTTGCAGTGACAGCATGACTCCTTACATTTTGCTTTATCATTTCCCGGGCTTGATTGGAGTCTTTTGTGGGCCAATTTTGGCCCACCGACCTTCTGTTTCACAACCCTGACTGAACACAATCACCATGGTTCTAGTTAATTACAGAGCTCGGATGAAGGAAATGGGGACATCTAGTGGTGAAGTTGCACATTACAGCCTTTCTCCTCAAAACCGAGAAACCTGGTGGCCTTGAAATTTGCCTTAAAAAAAAAAAAAAAAAAAAGACTACTCACCAGGAGCCAGAGCTCATAACATTCGTTGAACTTAATGCCTTTAAAATCCAAAACCTCCACCTTATTCACCCTGGGCTCACAACGGCAGGGCTGCCATTGAATTTAATCCGTGCTTCTATCATTAGAGTGGATGAAACCTGACATCAGCACATGGCATTTCTCTGGTCATGGGCCTTTTTTGGGTCCTATTACAACGATGCTAAAACTGGCCTTGAGGCTAGTAGGGTGTCAAAACATACGGCCCGCGGGCCAAAACCGGCCGCCCAGAGGATCCAGTGCAGGCTGCGGGACGACACAGCAAAGTGTAAAAATTGTAGTTTGTCCAAGAATTCTACTCTTCTTCCAGGTATTTGACCAACACGCTGTTTTAATATTGTCAATCACTTGCAATGCGACTAACAGTTTGTATTTCTGTTGGGGTGAAAAAAAGTTGAAAGACACGTACCGATAATGAAGCACGGGTGTGTCGCCCAGTGTGCGGGGTACTCCGCATAATGACTCAGGTATCTGATCTGCATGTATCCATTATAGCTGCAGAACACAAAGGCCAGGGCGAATGAGCCGAACGGTGTCGGCTTCCCTCCTCGTATTAAGAACGGATAAATGAGAGCTCTGCAGAGAAACAGAATGAAATGTGTATGAATCCCCTTTCACACTTTCACACTTTCAGATGTGACCAAAACATAAGATGCTGTTTCTAATCGCCGCTTTGTTTTTATGTTCAGATGCACCTTAACATGTGCTTGTATTTAAAAATCTAAATGTCTTTAAGATATGTGTTTCAAATGTGACGAAACATCCAGTGTGCTTGTTATCTTTTCTATTTGGTTTATTTTAAATGGTTAACTTTGCCTGAAATTCTGGCTCAAGTGCATTTTTAACTGAATAGCCCTGTCATACAGGCTGTAATAACAAAACACTAAGTTAACTTTGCAGGAAAGTAATTTTACACTTGTCTAATCTCTGCAAAACAGGCAATTTGTTTGCTCCAGGAAAGTTCCTTCAAATGAAAATATCAAGTGACTGGAAAAGCTGGTAACCTGTACCTGAGAGACAATGCTCACAGCTTTCTCAAGAGGACTTGAAGCTGGGTTAGATGAATGCGTGATCTATAAATCACATAAAAGTTAGATTAAAATAATGTGGATGGAGCTCTGTAAACAGTTGACTTGGCCAAATATATAACCAGTGCTGCAGGGGTTTTCCCTCCCTATTCTGAGCTACAGTACAGTCTATAAAAGTGAGTGTACATGTACCTTTTCACTTAGAGATCACCTCCTATTTAAGGCATAGAAAGTGAGAAAGATAGATAGAACCTTCTGGAACTCTATGATTAACTTTTGTTTGAGCTGAAGAGTCATTAATGTAGAATAAAGTGGAAGCTGTTATAAATATGATCAAAACCAGTTTCGTACTGTACCTTTAATCCCAATGATACAAGTATGTTCCAACCTCAGTAGTAGATGTTATATAACTCAGAGCTCTTTAGGATGGAAGCTTAATAACACTAAATCAGGACTGTATTGACAAACCTGAAGATGTGGTTGATCAGTCTGTCACAGATTTGGGGAGTATGCTTTAAATTTGTATCTCAAAGAAGGTTACAAATTACTATGTCACCTTGTGTTGACCTAGATAATAACTCAGGAATACACTGGAGATCTATACAGCAGAAGTGTAATCGACTGAATGTGTCTATAGCTGATCATGCTGGTTATGAGCAGCAAGATCATGTAACTGGTAAATAAACACACCCAGTTATCTCTCTCTCTCTCCCTCTCCCTGTGTTTTCAGCCGGCTTACATAATCGCTGGAGTTTAACTTCATCCATATTGACAGCAAACCTGCATCACGTTAAGAAACCATCAGAAACACACGCACGTGACATACATACCTCTGGGTGTAGTGGCACATGTACATGGCAATGAGGAGCTGGTTTTCCAGCACTGATGTTTTGGAGGAGGATGCCCAAAAGATCAGACCGACAGGCAGCAGGAAGGCGGGCAGCTCCTGCACGAACCAGGCGAACCTGGCGTTCACTGGAAATCCGTATTTGCCGGTGGTGTAGCGGCCGTACGGGACGTCCTCGAACAGGAATGTAACGAAGGAGCAGGCTGCCATGAAGAACATGAAGTAAGCCATGCAGTCCAGCGTGTAGCGCTCGTGCTCCCGGGAGGAGAAGAGCGCGGACAGGAGCGCCTCCATCGCGGAGGGGAGAGAGGACTTAACTGACAATTAAAGAGGTTTAAAAATTCACCGAGCGTTCACGGTTTTCACGTTTCGGCGCACTCACTGGCTGCACGCGCGGAAGTGACAGCGAATGCCTCGCGACGGCCGGGCTCGCGACTTGTGGAACTCGTGGACAGATATTGCGTAGACTCCAGCCAGCCAATCAGAACGCACCATTCTATCAACGACACACATGTATGTGTGCGCGCGCGTGCGTGTGTGTCAATCAATTGTTTCACTGAACATTTCACGAAGTATCTCACTTTAAATCCAGTGACGTAACTTGCAACATAATAGCGCAAAGTTACAGTTACCAGGGGGAAAGAAAGAAAGAAAGACAGAAACACTTCGTTATATATGTAACTTACCACATGCGCTCAAAGTCTCTTCTGTCTTTTTGTTTTTGTAGGCTCAATCGATTTAAGGCACAGTTCAAACTCCTTAAAAAATTAAAAAGAGGCTTATTATTAATAAATTTATAATTATGAGCATAAAACGTTGTTAAAATAATAAATAGCCTTACAACACTGACTTTGCCATTGTCTTTTTTGTTAGTATGAACAAAGAAACCAAAAATAACATTTGTTTGAAGTTTGTCACAAATAAACCTTGATGCAGCCTTCTGTAATCGGGAATATGCATAATACCAGAAAACATCTGTGACACTGTTTTAGGATGAACTGAACAAAAGGAACAATTGATGTCATTATTATCTCAAAATCTTTTCATAAGATGCTTTGTAAATTTTGTGTTAAATTTTAAAGTAAAGCTCTTTCATTTTGTAGGTAATCAAATACTTATGAGGCAATAACTACACTCTTGAACAAGGTATATCTTAAAGAAGAGAATCCCTTTCATAATAATTTTTCTTATGAGTGGATCAGTAACATTTTTTCCACAAAGAGTGTTAACAGGACTGATAACAGACACATCATGAGCAGAAACACCGTTACACAAACACAATCACCTGGAATCAATCCTACAGTCTGAGCAATTTCCTTCTGTGATGCAGGAAACCTGAATGTATGACAGAATTCCTCCTAATCAATAAAGTGACCAATTCTGGTCAGTGATAATTAACAACTGACTTAGCAAGCAAATGTTTTGATACAACCAATTATTTATGAAAAGATTCACTGTTATTCCAAAGATAATACCATTGTTATGAGAAATTTTGCTCGTAAATTAATTTCCAGGCTACCGAAATACCTGTTTATGAAAGTCAGCAGTGGCTCTCACTCAATGCGCATTGTGGACAATTCTGCATCCACAAAAATAAAGTATATCCATGTGACATGAAAGTAAGGTTTAAGTATCAATAGTGACAAATCTTGTCTTATCTTGTCTTATCAACTTGAACCAGTTGCTTGTAAACTTAAACCTGTTGGATGAGGAGTAAAGTACACTGACTTTCATGAAGTTTATACATGGTTTATATACCACTGACAAATAGAGTAATGCCAAAATGAATAGGTTGTGTTATATTAATGTAAATGTAAATGTAAATGTAAATGTATTATTATTATTGTTATTATTATTATTATTATTATTATTATTATTATTATTATTATTATTATTATTATTATTAAGACCTCCTTCCTTAGCAGAAATTAGCAATACTGGAAGTGTGTATCCTCATCCAAGATGGCGGTCGCCGTAGCCACCAGGCGCCAGAAAAAAACGGAACTCAGGTCAGGTTGTCAGTACCGATCGCTTCTGGATTCTTGTTTTTTTTTTTGTATCACCACCATGGAATAAAATAAATATACGTGATTTGGCAAGTGTTACGGGTGAGATATAATATATTGAATTATGTATCTGATTGATGCGAAGCTGACTTTTAATCAGGCAGAATATGCGGGCTCCTTACCGGGGTCCTGATTCACATGGGTCAGAGGCAACACGTTGACGGGAACAGCGCGTCTTACTGAAAGCCACGGACTGTGTCTTATCTCTGCTTGAATTTGATGCGCGTCTGTCGACTTTTTCCCGTCGCGATATTCCGCAGATTTGTGTCCAGGGTCGTGTGTGTTTCCAACATGGGGAAAAGAAGCAGGCAGAGGCAGAAAAACCAGAATACTGGCAGGGACGACAGAGACAACGCTGTAAGGCTGCACACAGACCCCGGCTAATGACAGAGGCAACACACATGACTTTTAATCTATTGTTGAAACTGTAAAGGCGGCTCAGTTAAACTCTGTGGTAACTGCTGCTTGCTACATTTTCTAAACTCATGAAGTTAGCGAGTAGTCTTCTCTGTTAGCTTATCACAGCTGTTTTAGAAACGTGCGAGCTTTTTAACCATCGTGCACATGGTGTTTGTTCCTTCATTTTGCCAAAAGAGATATTATTTTAATCTGGACTTGCATGCAGTCGAGGAGATGTCCATTTACAGCCTGTAACAAAGCCAGAAATTGTCCGTCTGAGGATAACAATTAAAATGTATTTTCATTCTGCTTGTAGACCTCACAGGGATAACTATTGCAACTTAAGTTTTCAGCTTAACCTAAAGGTTCTGTTTTCTCGCATGTCTGACTATTTTGTGTTGACAATCTAGCTCTCTAAGTTAAAGTGATCTGTGATGTGATTTCATGTAATAACCATGTGTTAACCCAGGGCTGGGGAGCTGGATACGCTGACATTGTCAAGGAAAACAAGCTATTTGAGCACTATTACAAGGAGCAGGGCCTGGTGCCCGATGGAGAGTTTGAAGAGTTCATGGAGGCGATGAGGGAACCGCTGCCGGCAACCATCCGTATTACTGGGTACAAGAGGTGAGGAGGCAACCTTGAAGTAAGATTGATTTCATTGTCATTCTGGTATGGGAAGAATCTTTAAGTAACAATGGTTTGAATCCCATTGCCTCCAGCCATGCCAAGGAGATTCTCCACTGTCTGAAGGAGAAGTACTTCAAAGATATTCAGGAGCTGGAAGTGGATGGTCAGAAAATTGAGGCTCCACAGCCTCTAAGCTGGTAATCTCCATCATGTGGTTCAGGTCAAAGCTGAGGTCACCCACGATCTCACACCTCAAAATCAACACCAGTGTGTTTTTCGTCTGTCCAGGTACCCCGATGAGCAGGCGTGGCACACTAACATGAGCAGGAAGATCATCAGGAAGTCTCCCCTGCTGGAGAAGTTTCACCAGTTTCTGGTCAGCGAGACTGAATCTGTGAGTCACACAGGAAACTAGGAGTTCAAATACAAGCTTTTTTTACAAGGGTATTTATTGTTGAGGTAGTGTTTTGATTTACAGCTCAGTAAAGCAGACATGTTTGTTTGTCCTTGCAGGGAAACATCAGCCGCCAAGAAGCTGTCAGCATGATCCCTCCTCTTCTCATGAAGATCGAATCCCATCACAAGGTAAAAAACTCCCCCAATTATGCTCATATTTATCCTTTTGTCCCTTCAATAGTGGCCTGTAAAACAGCATCATTCTTTGCAGATTCTGGACATGTGTGCAGCTCCAGGTTCAAAAACTGCCCAGCTGATTGAGATGCTGCACGCCGATATGGACGTACCGTTTCCTGGTGGGTGAAATGCATTTTAAACTATAAAAGACGTGGGAGTCAGTTCCCATGTGCATGAACGCCCTCATTCCGCCGCCTTTCAGAGGGCTTCGTCATCGCCAATGACGTGGACAACAAGCGCTGCTACCTGCTGGTGCACCAGGCCAAGCGCCTCAACAGCCCCTGCATCATGGTGGTCAACCACGACGCCTCCTGCATCCCCACGCTCCAGATCGAGTCGGACGGCAGGAAGAACGTCCTCTTCTACGACCGCATCCTTTGCGACGTGCCCTGCAGGTCAGTCTGGGATTGGAAGCTGCTGAAGAAGGAAAATATGGTTCATAGGCTTTGGCCTCATGTGGGAGGAGGTTTCATGTGGCGGATGACAACGAGGAGCACGGCGCCTACATCTTTTCTGAAGGAGCTGCTTGCTTTCTCTCAGTTTGCCAAACATAAATACAACATGCGTTCACATTGTAAATCTTTTGAACGCCTCACGAAGTTCTGTAAAGCCGAAGGGGGGGGGCATTAATGAAGACCGGAGGAGGCAGTGTTTAGACAGTCGCCATGTCGGGGATCTCTTGTGGCGTCACGCGTCTGACCGGCGCCTCTGTCTGCTTCTTTGCCTCGCAGCGGGGATGGCACCATGAGGAAGAACATAGATGTGTGGAAGAAATGGACAACCAGCAACAGCCTGCACCTCCACGGGTGAGTGGGGGAGGGGGTGCACGACACGTGCTCACGCTACACCTCAGGAATCTGTGCAGTCGACCGAATCCATTAAACAAATAAGAGAGTGAAGTGCTTTCCTTTGGTGCTGATCTAGAAAAACGGGCGACTTTATAGAGTGTATTTTATGTGTCTCCACCAGGCTGCAGCTGCGTATCGCCGTGCGCGGCGTGGAGCAGCTGGCCGTGGGAGGGAGGATGGTCTATTCCACCTGTTCACTCAACCCTGTGGAGGATGAAGCCGTCATCGCTGCGCTGCTGGAGAAGAGCGAAGGTAACAAACTGACACGGTGACTCACGTCATGTGTTCAGTCAGGATTTTGATTCCATATTGATGGAGGAATAAATGTGTGATTTATAAATACCACATTCAGAGCAGGGTTTGTACTCGAGGTAACACTGGCTGAAAAGGAGGACCTGTGTCTCACACCCACTCACAGTTAAGAGTCATTGAGAGTAAATCCAGATCTTCTTTCTGTGAGGCAACATCATTCCACACTTACTCCTTATCCAACACTGAAGTTTACAAACAACTAGTTCTAGTCGATGAGGCTTAAAGATTTGTATCTATTGATACTTAAACCTTTCTTTAATGTCTCCTGGATATACTTTATTTTAGTGGATGTAGAATTGTCCATGGTGTGCAGCGAGTGAGAGCCTTTTGGATTTACAATGCAGTACATCACAGTTTAGATAGAAAAGGACTTAATAGGATTGGTTGAATGTTAAGAGCATTAAAAGTACACTGAACCAGCGATTTGCCCTCTCCAGGAGCCCTGGAGCTGGCCGACAGTTCGGCCGACCTGCCGGGCCTGAAGTGGATGCCGGGAGTGACCTCCTGGAAGGTACTGCCAAACGTCATTCTTCACACACCTCCGCCGGGCCATTCAGACCTGACTGCGGTTTGTGCGCTTCTCTCCTGCAGCTGATGACCAAAGAAGGCCAGTGGTACTCGGACTGGTCCGAGGTGCCGAGCAGCCGTCACACGCAGATCCGCCCCACCATGTTCCCCCCGACAGACAAGGACAAACTGGCAGGCATGCATCTGGAGCGATGGTATGAGCACAGTTTAAGGCTCGCTGCAGGAGCGTATGATGAGTGGATGGTTTGTTTGTTACCCCAGAGGGAGCTGCATTCTTAATTTGTCCACTGGGGGGCTGCACTGTTTCAGATTGCAGCTTCATGCTGAGTGATTTAAACACACTGGACTGAAATCTGTCATCTCATGTCAGACAGTGAAAAGTGTTTACAGACAGCCGTTTCCTCAGTCGTGTGACCTCCGTCTACTTCCATAAAAAGCTTGTCCTTCTCATAAATGATGCTAAAGTGACATCGTGTATATGTTGCTTGGAAGTGATGCAGCTGTAGGTGCAAACAACTTTCTTTGCAAGCTTTTAGAATTTTATGTGTCTGGTCTGGCATGATAAAGATCACATCGGGAACAGTAGAATCATTGTGTTTTGTGATAATGTAGCTCATTTTGATGATCTTGTTAACGTTCCTCTCAAACTAACTTGCTCTAGGATAGGATGAACAGATCATTTAATTGTATGAATGCTTTGATCTTTATTTTATTTCTTTAACTAAAGTTGTCCAGAATCTAAATTATAAAAACTGAAATAAATCAAGTTCTGTAGCTTCTGGGGCTTTTCAGATGGATCATTTTCTGACTTTTAAAGGCTTAATTTAATTTTTTTATGATGAAATGAAGAAACTGCTGCCATAAATGTGATCATGAAGAGTTTACACAATATGTGATGTTAATTTTGATTTTCCAAGATGAGGAATTCATTTTCGAACCTTTTGCATTAGATTATGTACTTGAAAATTGCTTTGTAAGGTGTATGAAGGGGAGCAAAACTATTTTAAGGGAGGATCTTTGAAGAGGGGATGTGAAATGATACCAGCATGTTTGTGGCATTTGGAGCTGAATATAGTTTAACTGGATATCTGTTAATGAGATAATCAGATGTCCTTCTTGGAAAGTGTGGGAAATATATTTGAGACGTGTCTGTTTCTATATTTTGTTTCTCCCCCATTGAGTTAAAACACACAGACACACACACACACAAAATGTTGGATGATGTCATTCTGCTGAAGGTGCTGATGCTAATCCGGTGCAGTACCAGCAGAGGGCGCTCCCATCCCACACTGTCTGAGCCCCCTGAGAGATTGTTGAGCACATTATGAAAAATGATATAAAATATATTTAAAATGAAGAAAAAAATCCCTTGTTCTGTTTCACAGTAGGTGACAGCATGAAACTTAAATCCCTGTATGTGTGTGTCTGTGCGTGTGTGTGTCAGCATGAGGATTCTGCCCCATCACCAGAACACTGGGGGTTTCTTTGTGGCTGTGCTGGTGAAGAAAGCCCCGATGCCCTGGAACAAAAGATATCCCAAGGTACTTCATCTTTGTCTCTCTCTCTCTCTCACACACTAACACACACTCTTAACGGATGAGAGATTTCCGCAGACATCTCACTCAAGGTGGGAACTGGAGCGTAGTTCTCCCCTCTTGAACGCCCCCCCCCCCCCCCCCCCATCTCATCTCCTCGTCTCTCTCCAGCTGAGGAAGGAGGCCTCCTCCAGCTCGGCCTCCCCGGCGGATCCATCCGGCCTCCTCCTTCCTGAAGGTTCCCCGCAGGAGGGGGAGGCCGAGAAGGAGGCGCCCACGGGAGACCCGTCGGCCCAGGAAGCCGGTGCCAACCAGGACGGCGTGTGCGGGTGAGTGGCGTTGGTCCCAGCTCATAATCGAACGGAAAGCCGTCGGCACTCCGAGTCACAGGCGGACTCCTGTTCTCCCTCAGACCTCCGCCCTCCAAGAAGATGAAGCTGTTTGGCTACAAGGAGAACCCCTTCGTGTTCCTGACCGAAGACGACCCCGTCTTCACCACCATCCAGTGAGGGTCTCCCCGCACACGGCGTCACGACGCCTTCACCCTCTTCCCGACACACAGAGCTCTCTCCGTTTTCCTCGCAGGTCTTTCTACGACCTGTCCCCCGACTTCCCCAAGCTCAACGTCCTGACCCGGACCCACGAGGGCAAGAAGAGACACCTGTACATGGTGTCCAAGGAGCTCCGCAACGTGCTGCTCAACAACACGGAGCGAATGAAGGTGCGCCGGCGTGAAAATAGATCCATTATCGATCTTTCCTGGAGAATCGAGTATCGATCTCATGAAGGTGTATTGTGTTCATCACAACACAGTTGTTTTTGTTGTTTTTTTTCCATGTAATGGAGGGAAGCTGGATAAACAGATGTCTGTAGTCCGCCGTGTCGCACCTGCACAGGTGGCACTCTGCTTTGTTCTCCTCAGCGTTTGATGCCTCTCACTTTTACTCCAGTTTCTCCCGGGCCGCGGCGAGCATATGTAATGATTCTTAAGAAAAACATTGCGAAGAAACTGTGATTTCGAGCCGTCTCCCACTGCTCGCCAGAGTTTAATATCGATCATTCTGCTTTGATAGCCTCGTGTTAAATCACCACATAAATTTGCTTCATTTCCCTCAGGTTAGAACAATACAGCGCGCATATTTATCTCAAATCCCTTTTTTTTTAGGATGCAAATTAGAGCCGATTGCTTCTGCTCCTGCTGGGACACCAGAGACCGGCTGCACGCTTCTCCAATATCTTCTACTGTAGCTGCCTGGAGCTAAAGAGTTTGGTGTAATTACTAAAAACATCAATGATATTACTGCGAGAAGCATCGTTGCTCACTGTTTGTAGTTTTAAAGGACTAGTCTGTAAACAAAGAGCAGCAACATTTCACTGCTTCATTTGTTTACAGTAACAATGGCGGCCTCCAGAGTAGCATGACTGCCAGTTTCCATATACATAGACATCTTTATTAAAATGTTGCAGTGAAAATGTGAATTTGGCAAAAATGATGAATTTTAATTTGAAATGCTGCCATGTAAAAGAAGCCTCAGTTGATAAACGCCTGAATAAGATTTCCATTCATTTACTGTGATCCTGCATCAAGCAAGCTGATCTGCACGCCCGAGAAAATAGATTGTTTTCCCTCTGTGGGCATTTTGAATAACATGAGTGACAACACGTGCAAAACATGAGAATTCAGATGAGCGTTTTGCGAGCTTCAGGCAGTTCACACAAGAAAGACATGCTTCTCGCTTCGCTTCACCTGCTTGTGGTCACGAAATGTATAGTTTAACACGTCGGTGGAGGAAGTTGATCTATATGTCAGAGCCTTGCAACACAAGGTGGAAATATAAGGTACGGCACAGACAGTACATCACATCAGTCTTTGAATCTATGAGTGTTTCCATGAAGTTGTTTGTCCTTATTTTTTATAAAGCTTTAGTAGATCAGGCCTCATGGTTGATGTTTACTGGACATCATTTTCCAAATGTTGACCTTGTAAACGCAAAAATAATGTGCTTCGACTTGAAAAGGGGGTCTTACCGAAGTCGCCGGAGGAGTAGTTCACCAGCAGGACAGTGGCTGAAGCTCTCTGGGATAAAACCAGTCATTGTGGACTCTCTGAAAAGCCAGTTGACGGACAGACATTCGATCTGTCCAATCAGAGGGCGAGGGAGAGATGTAGACGGTAACTGTTTTTGTTCTCCAGGTCATCAACACCGGGGTGAAAGTTTGGTCGCGCAACAGTGATGGAGAGGAGTTCGGCTGTGCCTTCAGACTGGCCCAGGAAGTAAGTCACACACACACACACACACACACACACACACACACACACTCACACACACACAATTAGATGCTGCAGGCTAATTGCAAGAGTGAAAAAAGATCCTTTTCTGGAAAGCCTCTTGTTCTTGGCGGGCCGTATTAATTGAAAGCTCTACAGTTGTAAAATTCCTGCTGCTCATTTCCACACGGCTTTCCTAAATCCTCCTTTCCAATGCAAATTCACGTCAGGCTCTTAAACGCTGCAGCGTTATTAAATACCGAGCACATTCACGCCCTGCGAATTCTTTTTGAGTGGGTGATACGTTATTATTTTGCGTCGGAAACCCCCTCTCTCTCTCCAGGCAGCCAGACGGCCGAACTCGCACGCTCCTGAAGCCGTAATGAATTCATTCTGAGAGTTTGTTGTGGGCTCTCCTTCCAGGGTATCTACACTCTGCAGCCGTACATCCACTCCAGGATCATCACAGTGAGTGTGGAGGACATCAAAGTGCTGCTGACGCAGGAGAACCCCTACCTCAGCAAACTGGAGGAAGACGCTCACGCTCAGGCCAAGAAAATAGGTATTTAACGTTTTCGACAATAGAACTGAGGGTCTCCGTTGAACCGCCGGGTTGGGACGCAGCGGCGGCCTGCAGGTCAGAGCTGCAGATTAGTTCAACTGGCAGCAAATGAAAGAGGAGAGCAAATGCCTTCGCCTTCCGCACCAAAATGCTGCCCTTGAGCAAGGCACTGACCTAAAAAGCTCACATAAAGGAGCCAGTTTGAGCCTCAGAGGAGCAGCGGCGCTGCGTAATGCTGTTGTAAGTGGATGTAGGAGGCAGGCCGAGTCAGCACGCAGCGTTTGTTACCCAGTTACTGCATCGGGAGAATTAAGACACTTTTTGTTTAACTGGAAATTGATCTGTGTGGGGTTTAATCTGGATCTGATATTGTATTGATATCTGTATTGAATATAATCTGTTATTGAGCTCACTGTATGGATTTCTATTCGTTGTCATCCTCTCCTCAGGAATGGGCAGCATCGTGTTGAAGTACATTCCTAACCCAAAGTAAGTATCTGAACTCGCTCGTGTGTGGTTTTTATGAAGAGAATTGTGGTTCTCCTGGTTATTTCTGACTCTCGCCATTGTCTTGTGTCTCTCAGCAACCCGGCCGAGCCGCAGTGTCCCATCCAGCTGTGCGGCTGGAGGGGGAAGACGTCCATCCGAGCCTTCGTGCCTCGAAACGAGAGGTTCCACTACCTCCGGATGCTGGGCGTGGAGGTCTTCAGGGACAAGCAGGGCGTGGGCCAGAAGCGGAGGGATGGAGATAAGGAGGGGGAGGGGGAGGAGGCAAAGGAGGAGGAGGAAGGAGCAGCAGCAGAAAACGAAGCGGAGCTGGACTTGGAGAACGGAGGAGAGAACGGATCAGAATCAAAGACTGCCAGCAGCAACCAAGAGACGAGTCGCTGAGGAGGCAGCGAGAGGAGATGATGGAACGACGAGCTCCAAGAGCCGATCAGGCCGAGGCGGCAGAGGAGGCCGACGAGCCTCGACGGGTTCCCCACACTGCCCCCTGCAGGAGGACGCCCCGCCACACACAGACTTTTTCCAACAATCTGCTTTTTGTTTATTTTTAGTTGAAGTTTTAAAAGCTTGTCTTATTTTATAAAACTTTTCAGTGTTTTAAAGAAAGTTGTATCTCACCGGACGAGCGGCGTCGTTTTCCTTTCAGTTGCTCCCGTTTGGAGAGGTTTGGATTAATGGCAGCCTGATTTTGTACACCTGCAATTAAATTGAAGCGTTGAGTCGATTAAAGGTGTGAAAGGTCCACTTTGTCACTGGGAAAATTATTTCACTTCAAGTTAATCTGAGAAGAGGAAAGCTAACCTAGTGAGGGGTTGATTGGAAGCTGTGTGAACCCCTGGAACCTCTTTTTTTCCAATAACAAGGATTTTTTTTCTTTTTTAAACGGCGGCAGAGAAAGATGCTCTGACTATAAGATCCTTCCATCTTCCATCTTACAACTCTTGCCTCAAAAGAGTTTCAAATCCAGATCAGGCCTTCTTGTGAGAAGTTTGCATGTTCACTCCTCGGTTCAAGGTCAGGCTTCCATGGTGAGTCTGTGAATGAAATCGCCCATACCTGTGAGTGTGTGTGATGATGGGAAAGCTCGGCTGTCATGTCTTAGCATAGAAGAGATGATCATCTCTGAATGCAGGTCATGTGTGGCATGATGGGAAAATGATGTAACTACATGAAACGGAGAGGAGAAACTAAAGTTTACCTCTGAGACGGTGGTGAAGAAGAACCTTATCCCACAATGAAAACTATAAAGAGCAGGATCACCTTCCACACCCATTACTTAAAATTCTGTCTTCAGCACCGACTGCTCATCTATGTCTTTTTTTTCCCTGAGGATTCAGTGCCTTTGTCCTAAAGATGGTAAAATCTGCTGCACAGAGACTCCGCTCGCTGTCCTCGCAGCATGGCGGCACCGACCTGCAGCGTCTTGCTCCCTGACGCTCTACCTCCATAACTACTTTTGCGAGCGAGGGCTGTGGGAGCTCGAGCGAATCCCAGCGGAGATCCACAGTTCACCCTGTACAGGCAGAACAGATCGGGGCAGCAGGGGGTCACAAACTGCCTTTGAAGAACGCAGTGCTGCGTACGCTTCCTGTTAAGAGTTTGCATCAACTGCGTGAGATGTTTCCTCACCATAAAGGCCGAATCAGGCAGCGGCGAGCCGAAGAATTTGCTGCCATGATTGTTTTAGACGCTCGAAGGCAGAGCAGCTCGGCCACCCGACAGCCAGGACGAAGTTTTTGTCGGCCTCACGTCGAAGGTCGACAATGTACAAATTCACAGGACCTGCAGCGCCGGATAGGCGAACATCTCTTCCCCGTGTTTATCAGCGAGTCCAGCTGCCATGACGACAGCCGTCATGACAACCAGCCCCCTCACCTCTCTCTGGTGACGGGAAGAGAACAGAGGACGGATGGACCGCAGAGAGCATCCGCCGCTCCTCTCCCGGCTCTCCCTCCTCTCTGTTCTTCATCCGTCTTCGTCTCTCTCTTGGTCCTTTATTTTTCCCACTCGATCTGTGACCTCTGACGTGCGCAGCCGCTTCAAGCCAAGGCAAAGTGTGTTATAAAGGTTACAGTCTTCTTGCGCTCGTTTGTTGCTAACGTCCAGATTGTAGAGCATCTTCCTCCCACCAAACACTGCATGATGTAACTTCAGTTAAATTTAATGTGTGAGTGAGTCATTAAACTGAACAAACAGAGCTGACAGCTCAGGCAGCGTGTCACAGAAACACTACGACCACGCCGACCTGCGCATCAACGGCCATTCAGCAGATTTTAATGTTGCTGTTTTGACGACAACTTTGGAGGAAATTATATGTTGGAAGGATCTGAGTCTAATTCAGAAGTGTCAAATACGTTTTAGTTCACGATAACACTGGTTACTGATGGTTCTGACTGCAGAGGCAGAAATCTGGGAACGGGTTGCGTCCACTTGGCGACTTTCTAAATCATATCCTAGCCTTAGTGTGAAACTAAAACGTTTGTTCACTTATAAACATATTTAAGGTGTTTTTGTTCTCAGTTTGTGGTCTTTCCCATTAACATGAAAACAATCGCATTTGCAAATTATGCAGACACAAGTTATCTGAAGCTTCTTTGTCCCGATGTAGATGAGATAATATTCTCCATTTGTTTGTTTCTGCGCAAACATTCACACAATCAAGAGAAGACAGACGGCTCCCGTCCATACCCGTCTGTGTATCCGAGCCTTAACATTTAAAGTTCTACTTTAAATCACACAGACGGCTGGAAAACAAGCGTCTCGTGCCTGATTGTTGGGAAAAACAGGCTGGATCCTTGAGATTGAGGTGAAGTCGCTGCATAGAGTGAAGTGGAGGGGCGGCGGTGGAGGAGGGGGGGGGGGCGCCCGAGGAGCCAGCCGAGGGTGAACAAGGGGAGAAAAATACTCAATTTTTACCAGCTGAGTAGAGGAGAGCGCACGAAAATAGAGGGAGCTGAGAATGATAAAAGCCTTGGGAGGTTGAGGGGAGATGAGTGGATGGAGGGTTAGAGAAAGGCTGTCGATGAATAAATTGAATTGGACAGATAGGGAAAGGTTTGGAGATGAAGAGAAAGTTGTTTCTGAGTCGCGGGCCTGTCTGTGTGTGTGTGTGGGAGTGTGTGTTTAAGCCCTTCCTTGCGTGCTCTCGCCGCCGCCTTTCGCCTTTTAGACTTGACGCTTAATGCGGCCCTGCTAATGCTAATAATGACATCAATTCCGCTCAGGGACTCGTGCATTAGCTTCATGTGGTCTCTCTCCTCCGGTGTCTCTTCCACACCTCCTCCCACCTCTTACCGTGTTGTTAAATCTCCAGCCAGTCCTCGGCGCCGACTTCATTCACGCCGCTCGCCTCTTCTTTCCATTTTGATTATCTTTCGCCCCGGACGAGCTTTCTGAAAGCACTCCTGTCCTCCCAAAGCTCAGTCTCAAATGTTCTCAAACTGTCATCTCAATTTAAGCTGCCGCTTTTACTTTCCCCTCGGTACGCCGGTTTTATTGGCGAGCTGTTGTTCCCGTCCCCCCCCATGTTTGTATGATACACTGAGATATTGCAATGATGCCTCTTTCCCGGCCGTTTTTCACGTTTGTCTCATTTTGAGCAGATATCACCGTGATTGGTATTTATTCTTCTTTCCATCCAAACACATCCACAGAGGCACACCGAGGGAACAAAATAGAGCAATTTGTTATTTTTTGCATGGTTATTTTTCAGTAAATTCTTATACTAGAATCTACTTCAAACGATTTGTTTTTCAGCTGCTTTGTGTGTCATGGTTGATTCCAGCTTGTGCTCCTTTCTGGGAGGAGTTTGCATGTTCATCCTTTTCATGGACGCTACTTATTTACAAAGATCTACTTATAAACAAAACGAATGATGTTGCACGGTGTTATTTTGACATTTAGATTCTCTATATGATTCTTTCACAGCTCATTCTGGCCTTTGATTGATTCCTAAGAGGAGTTTAACGCTGCTTTAGGTCTCTGACTTTCGTTGATGCTCCAACCGCACAATATAACCTCTCTAACTGCTGCCGTTTCACGTGTCTGCAAACACAAAAACATCTGTGTTTACAGACACGTGGCTCCATTTCTGAACTAAGAATAACAGCATTTCAGGGTTAATATGCACTCTGTAACCGTGGCAACGACAAGCCCGTTGTTAAAATGACAATAGTTTGGATAACTTCAAGAAAAGAGACTTTCATTTGCTTTTTCTGGGACACACAATCGAGCTCAACAGATCACACCAGATACAGAAAAGAGCATATACCTGTAACTGTCCCTCATGTGATTTAATATGGACATGGAAGTCATACCATTTCCAGCTGATCAATCCAATACATGCAAAAATCCCATCTGAATGCTAAAATCTCCAGTCAAATGACGATGCAAAGTCTGTCTCTTTCCCTCTGTTATAATCAACCATTTACCATTTCCCAACCAAAAATGTTTCATGTTGATGTTTAAGATTTCATTATTGCAAGCTAGTCTTTCTAAATCAGGGGTGTCCAAAGTCGGTCCTGGAGGGCCGCAGCCCTGCATGTTTTCCATGTCTCCCTGCTTCAACACACCTGAATCTCATGATGATTCATGACCAAGTCCAGCAGAAAGCCTGATAACGAGCCTCATTGCAATCAGCTGTGTTGAAGCAGGGAGAACATGGAAAACATGCAGGGCTGCGGCCCTCCAGGACCGACTTTGGACACCCCTGTTCTAAATCTTGCATGCAGGGACATTATTTATTCAGGACAGCAGGTTATTACGTCATTTGACACTCAGGCCACCTTTGCTCTCCAGCTTGTTCTATTCATAGACGCCACGGACAGAAGTCACACTGCCTCTTCTGCTCACCTGGAAAAGTGAGCATCGACATGAATGGATTTACAGCAGAGTGTCGTCCCCGGAGAGCTGGAGTGCTCTCACAGTGCCATGGTGTCCCTTCTTCACCCGCCTCCCCCCCTGTTTCCCCCTCCTTCTCCTCCTCCTCCTCCTCCTCCTCTTCCCATCCCTCTTCAATTTGATGCTCTCTCATGCTTCATGCCCTCCAGCGCTCAGCCTTGTGGACATGCATATATGTTTGGAATTATATAATCAAGCTGTTACGCAACACTGGAAGAGACTGAGGGAAGCAAGTTCTCTCACGCACGCACGCACGCACGCACGCACGTACACACATACATGCACTCACGCACGCAGTTTCAGGGATCGGTGCTGCTTTGTGTATGTGCATATGAGTGTGTGCGCGTGTGTTGGGGGATCTACTGTTTCATGTTTGGATTAAATCAAATCCCACTCTGCTACACACACACACACACACACACACACACACACACACACACACACACACACACACACGCACACAGACTCACACAGACACTGCTTGCCCTTTTAAAAATCCGCTGGTAAATCTGTGGTTATGGCTGTTGGCTCTGTCTGATAGTGCCACTGTGCAAAGCCAGTGTGTGTTTTGTTATGTGTGCACGTGCAGCCTGAAAATACAACAATGTTAAAAGACGGCCTCCCTCCCACTCCGCACATGCACAGGACTCCGCGCGCTTTTATTCCGCTGCTCTTTCATACTGTATGATGCTGCGGCTTTCACAAGCTTTAATCCTTTTTTCCTCCTCTCATCCTCTGTCCCTGACTTATGCTAAAAGCGCATGCTTGCGTCCGTGCACACTTCTCATGAGGTACCATTACTGCTGGAAATGCCGTCTCGGGGGACTGGATTGAGAGCTTAAACCTGGATTCATCTAATGTGTTTATGAAATTCCCTCCCACAGGTTAGCCTCACTCTTGGAACTCTCCTGGGTTGAAGCACTTCCACCCAAGAGAGATTTCTTTTTTGGGAAGAACCGAGCAGTCACAGTGCGGTTGACAGTCAAGACCAGGTTTTTCTCGTACAGGAGCAGAGAAAACTAAGAACGAAGAGTTTCTCTTCCCAGCCAGAAGTGTCTTCTTAAGCCAGCCCAGAGTGTCTTCTTCATTAAAGTCACACCAGATTAAAGAGATTTGACTGAGATGCCATTACCATCTTGTCTGCATGTCTCCATAGAACAAAAAAAAACAAGCAGAAAAAGAGATGCAGATATGAAGATACATGGTTTTGTTTACTTGTTTTTTAAATGAGAGTTGGGAAAAACATTGAACTCTTGATTTTGACAGATAAAGATTGTTTATAAAGCTATCTGGAATTAACACAGATTAGCCATTCTGTCAGAGGAGAGTCTTGTAGTGTCGATCCAGTAAGATGTGCAGTGATAGATGATGCTATGGGACCACCAAAAACCTTCCATTTCTACCGTATTTGACTGACAGTGCGTACAAAATTAATAGAATGTGCAGCAAAGAGAGCATCAAACACATTTCAGTGTCTGAGAAACTCGTGGGACAGGAGAAAGGCAGAGAAACTGCTACCATGATGAGGAGGATTATATGTGCAGGTACATCTGGGCGTGGAAGATTAGCTTGACCGATATGATATTGTACGCTGATGACTGTGTACTTTCTAAATGCTGCCATGTAAAAGGAAAACGTCTTTATAACATAAATGCAAAAACAATGTGTTTTACTTGAATCATTGTCGTGTAAATGGTGTGGTGGAGTCAATGCTTCGGTGGCAGCAACCTCCAGGTGTGGCTTGGCTGAAAAGTGGATCGGATGGATCTAATTTTCATGTGTAACCGTGTGAATCTTTCATCTGTGTATGCACCGATTCTTCGGCATTATTCAGCATCCCTTATAGCAGTCAAGAGGAGCACTCTGTAGTTAAAGCAGCTCTGACCCCAATAAACGTCTGAAAACTTTAAATTATTTTAGTAAAAGATTGTAAGCACAAGCCAGGGTGGAGCAGCATGGAGGGAAGTTAAACGCTGCTCATTTGCATACACCACCCACTCTGTAATGACACAAAGCCGGTTGGGCATCGGCAAAGTTTCCCTTCAAGAGGCACACTCGAGGCCTCTTCACGCTTTTTGTAATCAGCAGCCGAGCAGCTCCCACATCGCACTCTCCGTCTGTGCTCACATTTCACACAGTGACCCTAAAAAACGGGTCAAACTTGATAATACTTAAAAAAAATACATGGCGGACAATGTGTCACAATCAAAATGATTAAAAAAAAAGGTTTGAGAGCTCAGAAGCGCCGAATGTTCAGAGAGTACAGAATCATTGATTACAAACCATTCTCCCTTACTGTCTGTCAGGTTGACTGATCAAGAATATCTTGCAAAGGTTCCTCCCGCTCAGCCGCACAAAGAAGGCGGCAGGATACTATGTCAGGATGACAGTTTGGGGTTACTTTTACCTGCATGCGCCCCCGAGTCGTTATCCACTCCCCGTCTGGTTACTTCCATAAAACAGAGGCTTCCATTACTCTATTTTTGTCTCTTGGAGACAAATAAAATTTACTGCATGGCAGAATCTCGGTGCACCTGAGGTCACCTGTCCAACGTTCCCCAGAGAATCAACAACTCGGCAACGGAGTCTCCGTTCAGATCTGCCTCTCCTCCCTCAACTTTCTTGTACTTAACCATGCAAGAAGATGCAGAAACAACCTTCAACAAGTACAGTGCCATAAAGTCATTCTGGAGGCTTTTACCGTCACTAAGACCCTTTAACAATGCATGAAGAAGGCGTCTGTATTAAAAGAACAGTCGCTGAAGGAGAGAAGGAGCGGGAGTGTTTCTGTTGATGCTGGTGGAGGCGGTTTGTTGATGCTGATTTATCGAGGCTCTGTGGGATTACTTAAGTGAAGTGCAGGCAAGAATGCACATTGATATTAAAACAAAAAGCCTCCAAATTACAACACATCAACTTGTGAGGGTTTTTCATTTAAAATCATCCCACCTCTGCACATTTTTTTGTGGCGATTCAGTTTTCCCTGATGAGGACCGTTATTAGTTTTCTTTTGTGTCTGCCTTTCAATAAATCATTTCTCATCTCCTCCTTTTAAAAGCACCTTGGAGCACTTCTTGCAGCCTCTCACAGGCAATCTAAATGTGCTTATTTGAGTCGTACACTCAGATTTTCATTAAGTCGTCATTGAGGTGCATATCAGAAATACTTTGGCTATTATCAAAGGTAATAAAAACATCTAATTAACAAGGACCGTTTGATTTAGAGATGGTTATAACAGATACTTATTTACTAGACCGGGCCGGGTCCACCCCCAGTGGGAGAAGACCAAGATGAGTTCAGTGCAGTGGAGAATGTGGGGGAGTAGCAGCTCAGCTCTTCGCTATGTCACAATAAAGTTTTAGTTGAATGCTTGGAGGCCACTTTTTTCTTAATATGGATTTAATTCCTCTTGTCCACTCTGCTTACCACTGCCTGTACTATTGAGCGTCTGCTAGAAAGAAGTCTCAAACCTCTAACTTTGTGTAAGCGAACAACTTTTCAGTGTCAGTGAGGTTAACTCATCCCATGCTTTGCATTATTTAGGTTGTTCAGTGGTATGAATTGCACAATGGGCCTGATCCACTAAAGCTATGTGAAGAATAAGCACAAAACACTGAGGAGTTCTTGCTAATAGATTCAAAGTGCAAAGTGATTTATTGTGTCTGAAAAGGTTTTCTTTGTTTATGTAATAGGAAAGTAAACCAAGTGCAGACCAGCTCAGACTTTAGCAGCGACGTTTGCAGATGTTCTCACTCATGATGTTATTTACAGTGAATCATTCACAAAATGCCCACAAAGGGAAAACACAATGGCTGTCACTGATCAATCTAGAAACAAGAGCAGATCTGAGCGCTGATCTCACCGTACGACGGGACACGTGAGATTTACGAACTTTTCTGAGCAGGAATTTGATCTGCTCACGTCTGGGGTGGAGGCAAATAAGGAGGATCTCTTTGGAAGAAAAAAAAATGGAAGTACAGACACCAGAAAAACACTGTCTGGATGAAGATCACGGCAGCAGTGAACAGTGTCAGTGTGGACAAACAGACACCGACTGAGGTCTGAATAAATTACAGGTTCATTAATTTTTCCCTGATAGTATTGTCTATTACAAATAGTGAGTCTTACATGTTACACAAGTTGCATTTTCACAGTTTTCTAATTTTATTAGATATTCTCAAACGCATTATTTTATTTTTTTTATTCTTTTACTTTTTAATCAGTATTGAATATGTGCCTGCTTTGAATTGTGACATGTTTGAGGTTTGCTTAATAATTTTTTCTCGCTCCACCAGGTTTTGTAAATCCACACTGCCTCAAACTTGCGAACACGTCTCATCGTGAGATTTGATCTTACCGTACGCTTACGTCCATATTGATAAATGTCGATCCTGGTGTGGATATGGCCATACGCCCAGTTTTCTGTTGTACGTTCGTTTGATAAATGAGGGCCAGAGTGTTGTCTTGAGCATGAATGGCAATCTTATTCATGCATCGATCAAGTAAAGCCCCATTCACATGCCAATGTTTGAAGTTACAACGCATCATTTTTTGCATCTTCATTCAGTAAAAATATGTTTTCTTGGCAACATTTTGAAATCGATGCCAGTTTACACAGGAATGGCAGAAATGCTGAAAACAATGTTGTTTTTGTAAATGAAACCACACGCATGCGTACAGACAAAAACATGCTATAAACATTAACGATGGCAAATGCATGAACATACAGACAGACGATGGTCAGTCGTCAGTCTGGAGGCTGCCATTGTTGTTATTGTCCATCTACTCGTGAAAACACACAGAGGAACTCTTTACTCTGACTTTGGTGTGAGTAGCAGTAATTCTTAGAAATCTCCACGGCGGGCAGATTACCAGTCTGCACTAAATTGAATCTTTCTCTGGGATATTGTTTGTAGGAAGTTAGACTCTGGTGTTCCAGTGAGAAATTTCTGCCTTAGAAGGTAGAACTCAGTTTCAGTAAGTTCCCTTGAGTTGTAAATGAGGGTTTGATTGTCTGTCCCGCTGTGTGCGACCTGTTATGGATTGTCGACCCGTCCATTCTGCGCCGTGTCCGTCGTTCATTGTCAGCTGGGATTGGCTTCAACTCTCTGCGACCTTAAGTTGAAATAAAGCGCATATAGAAGATGGATGGATGTTCCATACAGTGCAGCGTTACCGGCAACCGCACAAAGCACTTCACATACAAGCTGAATAATACATTTAAGAGGATCTGCTGCATCTTCATTCAGTTTGTGATTTCTATTTTAGCTGCTGTTTCTTCTACCTGAAAGCATAAACTCGACCTCTGACACTTAGGGACGAGACATTGTAGTGTGTAAGTAGAACTTTGTTGGGTAACGACAGGGTCCCTTTTTTTTGAGTATCCCCTGTTTCCAAATTGTTGTGATCTTTATTCATCACCTGTGTTTTGAAAAAGTGCAGCTGGGATTCAGGACGGACAATTTACCAAACGCAGCACAGCACTTTTTTTCTTTTTTTTTTTTCAAGCGGGAGATTGAAACCACTCCTCTGCAATGTGGAGCAGATGATGAAGTAGGTAGAGGACGAGCCGGGAGAAGGAGGGGAAAAGTAATGGCTGCTGGATGATGGGGTGAAGGGGAGCGGTCCTGGCGAGTTTAGGGATGAATGAGAGGAGGAGAGATGGATGAGGCCGACGAAAACGGCAAAGCGAGAGAGAGAGTGGGAGTTTGCAGGCAGGGCTGTGGGGAGGAGGAGAAGAAGGAGGAGGTGGTGGAGGAGGGAGAGGAGGAGGGATGGCGGTGAATAGTGGGTACAAGGCTTTATTTAGTGCATGCCTGCAGGTGTTGCCTAGTAACAGAGAGGAAACAGATCGAGGGAAGAGAGCTGGAGAGCACATCTCCCTTTATCTTCCTCACTCTTTCTCTTTCTGCTGCTGGCCTTACTCTCTTCCAAAAAAAGTCTCGCTGCACACGCGCGCGCACACACACACACACACACACACACACACACACACAGAAACACACAGACACGCACACACACACACACACACACACACACACACGTTTCTCTTGTCACACGCACACAGCGAAAGCCCCGTCCCTCATTAGCAGTCAGGATGGCTGCCGTCCTCCCGTCAGGAGGAAGACAGGGAATGGAGGGCAAGGAGAAATGTATTAAAGAGGGGAAGTAGACACAGAAGAGAAAACATGCAGTGAAATGCTTCTGTTAAAAAAAAAAAAAAAAAAAAAAAACACATTCGCCAAGGTTGTTGCCATAGCATTTGTTGCTGCGTTCCAGTTTCTCATCATCTGACTCTGTGGAAGTGTGTGTGAAACACACGGGCTTCCTGCAGTTCAGAGGCACAGTCGCCACACATGTAACACAAGTCCCACTCATTTGCTTGGCAGATGCATCTCTTGGTGGGTTATCGATCAAGGTCAGATCTATGGCGCTCCAGGTGGGAGTGTGGGAAATGAACCTATCGTGACCTCTTTAAAAAGTTTACTGATGTCGAGGACATTCTCAAAAATACACAACTCAGTTCTGTGATTAATGATCCACGGATGGGTTAAATGTCTGGACTACTAATGAGAATGAAGTCTTTTGTTTCTCTTTAATCTCAAAGCGAGCATCCACCACCAGTACGAGTGTCTGCCTGCTGTCTGTTGCTCATGTTCATGCATGCATGTCTTGGTGTCCGGGGGAAGCGTGTGCTTTGCATCCTAACACCCCGTCGCTCACCGCAGACATCTCCTAAAGGATTTTCTTTTTTCTTTCCCCCCCATTCTTTGATTTTTTTTTTTTTCCCCCTCGCAGTCTCAATCATGCGCCATTAGTGTCTTCTACCTTCCTAATTGTCCTTTGGGAGAGGGGGATCACCTTGTGTTAGATCCTGAAGAACACTGAGGCGGCGCTCCTTAAAACTCAAACTTCATTGACTTTAAAGCTCACACTGGGTATTTTACCTTGAAAGAACTCATTAGGAATCAATAGCGTGCTTATTGGATAGCAGTCAGGATTGATCACATTAATCATGGAGAGGCCCTGATGCACATGCATGCACAGAGAGAGAGAGAGAGAGAGAGAGAGAGACAGGCCAATTAATCCATGCCAAAAAGGCTGTCTGGTTTCACGGAAAGCTGGCTGCTCGCAAACACGCTGATAGAGGCTAAAAATACATTTTTCCCACATGCACTGTGCCATATAAAATATTTATAGTGAGCCCGACTCTGCTAAGAATGGCAAACATGCTACAGAGAGAAAGAAAGAAGGTGGTAGCTGCCAAAGTGAAGCCTCCACATCAGTGCCAGAGCTTACGTAAGAGCTAACTGTGGTTTTGAAAGTACAGGCTTTACTCTCTTGATCTGTATTTAACGCACACAAACACTCAAACTGCGAGCGACAGATAAAGACTGACAGGAAGAATGACCGAAGAGTTTCTACTGTGCCGAAATCTATATTTACCGGCCAGTACGACTCGCTACTACAGGCTTACAGGTGCGGGCGTGTTATTCATCATCGGTGGCTGAAATAGAAAGAGAATTGTGTAAGTGAGGAACCTAAATTTACACTTTCGACTGCAGAAACTCACGTATCGGGTTTGGGTTATGCGATTCATGATATAAAGTTCTGTCAGTTCCAGTGGAATGTGACCGTGCTGCAGAACAGGCAGGTATCAGACTGCAGCTGTCAATCCTCTGGACAATTAAAGACTCTCAGGGCACGTCAGACATCACTTGTCAGCAGGCTGACAAGTTGGAAATGCCAATTTTATAGGCTTCAGTTGGAGTACCAGCTTAGACACATGTGGAAGGAGAAGATGTAGAAAAAACACATTTGCTCTCACTGTCGTCTCACAGTTCCTGGAAGTTGTGGTTTCCCTCCCAAGAATCTTATTCTTATTTCTAACTAAACAAAGTATGAATCAAAATGATGAACAGTTGTTAATGAACTATAGGGACGATCAGAACTGATTCTTTTCTCCCTGTCGTTCTTAAACCTGAGTAGTTTTCTGAGATCCCGCTCAAAGCGTTGAATTGCAGAAGGACTGAGTGTTCAACTTGCGTGCTTTTCGTGGGTGATCAGCTAAGAATAACTCCAGAAGTGATCTCACGCAGGAGCATTTAAAATAGGGTTGGTTTAGACCGCGTTCACACGAGGACAACCACGAGGAGACGGCGTGGCTTCCTGATCCGTTTGCTGGTGTTCACCATGAGGGTGAAAGAAGTGATCAAACCCGATGAAACAAAACAGAAAGCTAAATCTTAATTTAGGAGGGGAAAAAAAGTGAGAAAGAAAACTGCAGATTTGGAAATGATCTGTGACAAAGTCAAAGCTTGGGGTACAACATTTTCTAATAAAGTTCACAGAGAAAAGCCGTGGCGAGCCAGCCAAGGAAACGCCTCCAAACACATTGAGTTGGTTTTAACAAAAACAATTAGAATAAAAGACAAAAATACCAACTGTAAAACAATGCCTCACCAGCTTCCACATGCATGTGTGCATTTGGTTTTATAGAGTGCAGACTTTATTATCAGAAGTCCCAATTTGCTCTCTGTTCCTCTCTAAATAAAACATAAAGCAGATCCATCTTGTGCTAATTTATATGCTCATTAATAGTCATTATGCCCTCTATTCACAGTCTGTACACTATAAAGCCTGAATTCAGTGCCAGTAGTAAATATAGAGAGTCAGTCATGAATCTGTGTCAATGTATGCTCTTATATCCTCATAAGTCTTCTATTTGACTCATTCAAATATGATTTCAGTCCAGTTGTTGTGACTATATGTCTGAATTTCACTTGCTGGTAAATGAGTTAATTTTAGTTAAAGGTGAGAGTTTCCAAATTTGTAAGATTATAAGCTGTTGTTTTGGTAATGTTTTGTGAGAATGTTAAAATATTTTTGCATCGATTCTGTTTTATGAGCAGGACACTTGGATTTTTCCATATTTAAAATGTTTATGTGCTCTGAGACCATTCAATTCCAGTTTTGTTTTTTGTTTTTTTTAAAGGAAGTATATGACATTAACACAAGCATCATCAGATGCAGTTGACAGGCAACCAAGACAAAAACAAAAAGAAGCACGCAACGTGACGGACGGGATTGAAATCTGCTGAAATCACGTCGGTGTGCCGCCTGCAGATGTGCCAACAGAGAATGAGATCAGGACAAACTTACTGTAATCACTGGAAACAGCTTCAGTTCTTCAAACTGCTGTGATTTATCTGCCAGATGTTTGCTCGTGGAACAAAATCAATTTTTGATGGTGCGATGGCCTCGGCTACACACACACACACACACGCACGATGCAAATCTTCTCAGCCACACACACAGTCCATCTTGTCCATACATCTGTGTATCAACAGTGACGGCATATTCATTATTCAGCACCAGATTTCCAAGGGAGACACCAGTCTTGTGGAAATAACACACAACACACACTGAGCGTGTGCGGAATATAAAACCACGACTCCATCTTTGAGCGCGCCATATTTCATGGCACGTCCGGGTGTCTTCGCTGGGAAGAAGACGGGTCCTTCATCAGTCACTGTGTTCAGTCGCGGTGGAATCAGCACCGTCAACAGACATGATCCAGTGTGTGATCCGTGTGTCACTAATGTAAAAACACGTCCAATATTTCATACGTGTTGAAAGACGACCTTATACATCATGGATCGGCTGCCGGACGGCGAGGAAGGACGGATGTATAATTCAACACTGGCTTTTTGATGGCGTCTCCCCGGAGAGTTCCTCCCCTTTGGTTTTCCCCTCTTGGACCCTTTTAAGCCCTTTTCTGCCTCTGCTGATCCTCTCGACAGTAACTCACTAGCTTTTATTTTATTTTTGTGTGTGTGTGTGTGTGTGTGTGTGTGTGTGTGTGTGTGTGTGTGTGTGTGTGTGTGTGTGTGTGTGTGTGCATGAGAGTGTTCGACATACAGCATGCCTGTGTGTGTGTGTATGTGTGTATATGTTGACCAACCAGCTCTGGGATATCTCCGCTGCATTGTGTGTGTCAGCCAGGACAGGCCAGAGGAAGTGGAAGAGTCACAAATCACATCTTATCTAATGAAGGTAATATAATTCAGCCGAGCGGCCGGGCGCTCTGGCCGTCTGCTGTCCCTTCACTTCCTCTTCTCTATATCAACATTTCTCTTTGTTTGTGCATGATTCACTACAAGAGTTTGTTTCTTGTCCGTAATAAACTCACTGGGGCAACACCCAGGCCTAATAACCGACACTACAGTTGATTTTCTGGTCGACATCAATCATGTATCACCAGATAATAAATTCCTTGTAACTAAATGCTTCCTCTTCGAGCTAAAAACAATCAATCTTCACAGCTACAGTCGATGTATGCACCTATACTGTCAATAATGCAAAATAAATAATAATGCAATTCAGAAACAATCTCTAAGTCAGAAATCGACAAAGGGCATTTAAGCCAGCTTGGCTGAAGCATCGGCGTTCAAACGCGATGGTCTCGGATTCATTCTAGATAACACCTCAAAAAAATGTGTGGACAATTAAGTTCAGCACAAGATGATCGTACCCCACCCACAAAAAAAAAAAAAAAGATGAATAAGGTGAATAATTATTAAAATATAATAATTAAAAGGTGAATAAGCAACAACAAATTAATCAAACAAAATGGATTAAAAAAAAGCTGAAAGGCAAAATCAAAGGATATGAAAAGGTAAATGAAAAAAGAAACAAAGACAAAATGGCTCCATTCAAGGTCACACTATTTTTTTTCCCTTTTGGAAGGTCTATAGTGAAATATTGTGCTCTGAACTATGACCGCCTAACATATTTCTTAAAAAAAAAAAAATCACTCAATCACTGCACATTTCTAACAGCATACCCAGACGCCTTTTTCACAGCAGGGTTAGCGCCGCTTATCTCCTCCACACCCGAGTGGACGCTGCTGTTTGCGGTGATGTATCCCCGGATTTTATCACCTAGATTTGTGTCGGCTGGGGAAGGCGAGGTAAACCGTTCTACGGATCCAGACGTGTCCAGACTGCGTGCAGCAGGTTTCCTCTCCTCCTCCCCATCAGCGCTGACACGGCGGCAGCCATCGAAAACGGCTTATCAGCTGCTCCTCGCTCCCATTAGAGCCTCATCCTGCCTGAGCTCACGCCGGGAAAACAGGTGCAGCGTGTTTGCATCGCTCAGATCGCACAAATACTTTACTTGGATAAGGTTTCCCTTTTTGGTTAGGGGGGAAAAAAACAAAAAGCAATAACAGAAAGTCATAAATAGTGTCACGCTCACCTTCCTCTGTTTTTGTTTTATCACTTTGCTCAGTTTGTTTTGGATGCTTTCTGAGTCAAGGTAACCTTCAGGGGATTGAGACGCGTCTCACAACTGAATAATGGATGTTTTACACTCCAGCATTCAAACAGGAACTGGCTTCTTTTTTTTGTTTTAACTAATTAGTAAATGATGTTCCTCACTGGCTTCTCTGTCCAGCATGGTGTCATCAATATCTCTCTCTCTCTCTCTCTCTCTCTCTCTCGCTCACTTCCCCTAATGAGCAACGCAGATACAGCAAGCCGACAAAAACAGGAGTGCTCAGGGATCAATTAACCAGAGTTTGTCAGTGTCTGTGTGTGTGTGTATGTGTGTGTCTGTGATCATTTAACTTTTACAGATTTGCCTAAGTCAGCAGATAAGCTGCCGTTAACGCCTGCTAACAGGTGCTGATGTCGACCGAATCTGAACTTGAGAGAGCGTCGATGTTTGTTCTACAAACCTCGTGTTACCTTTACTTTTTAGCTCAGACACGCAACAATTGGAGCGAAGTGATGAGCTGGATCCCAGCTCCCCCTGACAGCCAACTAGCTGCTATACTGTGAGCGTTTAGCATCTGCAAGGGGAAAAAGAATCTATCAAATTCAATGCGTTCACATTTTCACATACGTTTCAAACAACAATATTAAAATAGAGTACGGTTAAATCCATCCATCCATCCAGCAAAGGGATGATCAAGATCATGCTATACAAAAATAAAAGGCAAAAACTAAAGATAACACATAATTGATTTAAAGCAACCAAGCTGTCTAAATTGTGAAAATGTGCTTTGCTTGCATATTATCAATGTAACTGATGAGAAAAGACTTTGTTCAATATGAAGTGAACGAGGAGAATAAATGTAACTACACACAGCGACTTCATGATTTTACAGTAAACATTAAGAGCCCATGCTGTCGTGGTCCATGTTTGTCTCTTTGCAGTTTTTTGTGAGATCCTAGCTGTCTTTAATGTCAGGCTCCTTGGCTTCTGCTCTTCATGTTTGATTTCTGTTCCTTCACCCTGATGTCTTCCACCTGAGCTTGAGTGTGTGATCGCCGTCACCTGGCGGCTCCAGTATAAATTGGACTGTTCTACATCTTTTTGTGGTTTTTGCTGCCTTGATCTTGAGAATGTTGAACTGTTGGACTCTCTTTTTGTCAATTATTAAATTAGTTTCTTCGCTGGCTTCTTCACCCAAATGAGACACAGGCTTCACCAACACCATTTACAATGGCTCCTTTTTATGGATGAAAACCACAGCTGCCTAATATTTCAGGATTCTCTTTAAATTACTTGCATTAAGAAGCTTCACCTGACATAAAGTCAAGCTGCACCGTTCTGTCATCCCGATTTGTTTGATTTTTTTTTTTTTTTTTTTTAAACAAGCTGAAAATGACGTCTGAAGAGATTAAAAGGTGGGCGGACCACCTCGGATTATGTAATCTGACTGTGAATACAAAACAACTGAAGTTTCACTTGTCTTGTGCAACAAAGTCAGAGGAGGCTGAGGGAAATAATAGAAACTCTCTGAACATCCCACATGGCTCTGAGGACATCTGAAGCTGGAAGAACACCCTCAGATCACCTGTGTATACGTTTATGCACGTGTAGGAAGAAGACGAGAAGCAGTCTTTGTCCTGGAATAGCCTCGCCCTCAGTTTTGTAATGGCACTGACTGGCATTGAAGTTTACTGAGACCTGAAGGTCTGGTTCTGAATGAGTTGGTTATTTGTCCAGGATGTAACCTGCCTTCACCTCCCAGCTATTTTTAAATGGAGTGTGAAAGGACTGGGTTTACGGGAGCATCAAAGGACGGAGAAGAGTTTTAACAGCCACATGGGAATTAATCACCCAAATGTCGTCACCTCCTGTGATCTCCTCACTGTGTGTGTAGAAGCAGAAAGACTTGTAATGACTTTTTTTCTTTTTGGTGGTTACACTAAGCGTTATTTAGACCGTGGTTCCAGTTGCTAGCTCTGCTAGCCAAGGTGCAAAACACAACCATTAATGCAATAATGCCCATTTAGCATGAAAGCTGTGGCCATTTTAGATCTATGGAAGCC